>NW_023222325.1:6465-14402 GCF_002007445.2 Ailuropoda melanoleuca | reverse complement strand
GGGCTTCCTCCTTTCCGATGATGCTTCTCAAATGAATGATTTTGCTCCAATCAGATTGTCTAGAGTTGGCCCTGAAAAGCCACATCATCGTTGGTGAAGTCGTGGGGAACAAGAATTTGAATTGTAATGAATGTACACATGAGCATCAGACATTTTTTTCTGGAAGAGGAGAGGGGTTAGGTTTAGAGGATTCCCAAGAAAGCTGGTGACAGTTGGTAGAAATATAACATTTGTGAATCTTGTGCCTTGAGCCCCCAAAATGATGGGGCTGAAGAGAGAGATGATAGATTTGAAGATCCAAGAACATCAAGTGCCTGGAGGAGCCCAGGTCCTGCAGGAGGAGGATCATAAAAAGCAGGAAAGAGGAACTTGGCCAAAGCTACACAAAGGACCTTATCAATAAGAGAGAGGAGAGGGGTGCCTGGGTGGCAAAGGCGGTTAAGCATGTGACTCCTGATTTCCGCTCAGGTCATGATCTCTGGGTCCTGGGGTCAAGTCCCATGTCAGGCTCTGCCCTCAGTGGGGATTCTGCTTTGGGGTCTCCCTCTCTCTTCCTCTGTCCCTTCCCCACTCGTGCCATCTCAGTCTCTCCCAAAATAAAATAAATAAATCTTTACCAAAAAAAAGTATAAAAATAAAAAAGGAAATAAATTACATGTGGATGGTGGATCTATGGGTCCGAGTCCTTGCAACCTGTGAAGCTNTGTGAAGTCAATTTCCTTACGGTTGACAGTGGGCATTGTCATGGCCGTCTTGGGAAAGGAGAGGGGACAATCAGGGTGAAGTGAGGACTCAGGCCACTGCCCCTGGGATTATGTCCCCGACCAAAACTCAATGTTGCCCTCAGCTCCTCAGTCCCCCCACCTCACCAAACATAGGGCCATGATCCCTTTACCTCACTGATGAGAAAGGTGTCCAAGGTCTCTGGGACCTTCCCAGCCCTCAGATTTCATAACTGGGACCAGGAAGCAGTGTCTGTCAGTGCATTCTTTCAAGAGGCAGCCACGGTGGTGCCCATGACTTTCTGTCCCCATGATTTCCTACCTTCTTCTGCTCCCTCCTGCTACCCTCCCTCCTCTCTCCCTGAATCATTAATTTCTTATTTCCCTTCTCCTGTCATCTCCAACAACCGGACTGTTCTTTGCAATGGGAACAGTGGAGGAATGATCATGGGTTTACTGACACGCTCCCTAGTCAATCAGTTGATCAATGAGCCAATGCAACTAACATGGAGGCGGCTGCCACAGGCCTGGGGTGATGCTGGGCCATGAGAGTGACCATCAACTGGGCAATCAAGTGACTGCCCCATGCCTGGGCTCATCTTGGGCACCTGAGACACACTTCCTATTGATGACAGCCCATAAGTGTCCTAGCCCAGAGAGGAGATGAATGTGACAGTAGGGGTAATGGTACTTGTCTGAATTCCCCTAGTCTGTCAGTGGGGTGATGGGCATTCTCCAGCTGGTGTGGCCACATAAACACCAGCACCTGCAGTGTTCACCAAAGACCCTGAGACCTGGAAGGACTAGGAGAGGCCCCGAGCAGATGGATGGAAGGTCCGAAGGTGGGCTGTGACCACGATGTGGGGACCAGGCCCATCACTGTCAGTGGGATCTGACAGGAGCAAAGACCCCGGCCCCACTTCCCAGAGCCTCTGTCCTGGGCCCGGTCAGTCCCAGGAGACCAGTTCAGAGGGACCATAAGAGCCAGTGTGTGCTGCCAGCCCAGCAACATTCACACAGGCCTCTAGAATTCCCGTCAGCCAGGGAGGGTCTCCGGGCAGCTGCGTATGGGCCTGTCTCCCATGGAGTCAAGTGCAGGTCTTGCTCTTGTCCCAGTATAAGGGATGTGGTGAGGAGAAAATAGAAATGTGCTCCAGGATGTGCCTCTCACCTCACATCTGCAGCAGAATGACTCGGGGAGTATTGCTCGCTATGAATGGGGTTAGAGCATATGGAGGCATTTGGTTCCCAGGCATGAGCTGAGGGCCACCGCTTGGCCTCCCGCGGTAATAGGGCTATAATGTGTGCCCTGTGACAAGATTTCTTTATCTCGCCTTTTCTTTTCTTATTTTCTTTCCTTTTCTTTTTTTTTTTTTTTTTTTTTTTGAATGTGGACAATGGCCATTGTGCAGTGGCAGTGGGATACACCTCCTGGAGAAATATGCAATCTCTCTCTCACTCTTTCCATCTCTCTTTCTCCCTCTCTACATCTCTCTTTTTGTGTCTGACTCTCCCTATCTACCACACAAAAACACACACTCACAATCATACCACATAGAGCCACAAAAGACACCGCAACCCAAGCCTCACACACGCATACCCACACCACACACAGGTAGTACAATGGCTTCCTAAGACTGTAGACACATGGGCACACTTTTTCACCTGGGAAATCTCTGGTCCCCCACACCCCCACAACCCAATCAGGGCAGCTCGCCAGACTGAGGATTGCAAGGATGCCCCACCTGCATTACCATCTAGAGTTTTGTCTCAGGAAGAGCCTGATTCCAGAATATGTACCACATCCGCTGGTTGCTGGGGTCACCTGCAGGTACAGAAAAGAGGACACCATAAGGCTCAGGTCATGCTATACTCTGTCCGTCTGCATGAGCTTTATTTTCCTCAATGACTTTAGGAACCCAGATGGAACACAGTGGTTGAGTCCAATGACCCCAAAGTAAGTGAACTGGAAGCCTGTAGGAAGTTGTTTTTCCTGGGGGACATGTCTGTCCAGTCCATTCAGGACGGTGACTATAAAATGCTTCATCCAAGCCAGAGAAAGTGTTACTGAGGGACAGGATCCTAGCACAGCATTTAGAACCAGGTTTGGTGTCGCCAATGGTAAATGTCCTCTCAAATCAGCTAACGGTTGGCAAGAGACAACCAGTCAACGCTCTCCCCACCAGGGAAATTACATATGTATAATCTCAAAAGTATATATAGCTTTTTACATAAAATCTGTATATGAAAATAATTTCATTTCCATATACAAGCAGTTGACATTAGGAAAATGAATTTTGTTTTAGTATTATGTTCAATTCGCCAAAACAGAGTATACTGTCTGAATTTCATCTGAATTTGATTGGAAAGAAACCCAGAAAGCAATATTTGTTCCTCGGGGATAGACAGGCGAGCTCACCTTGGCAAGAGGCAGGCCCTCCTCCTCTTTAACACTCTGAAAAAGCCATGACCAGACAGCACCATCATCAGTCACATCTAGAAGGACACAGAGTACCTGTCAGCGTATTGGTGGTGCTGCTCAAGAATGATGCGGTGAGGGGCGCCTGGGTCGCTCAGTCGGTGAACCATCTGCCTTCAGCTCAAGTCAGGACCACAGGGTCCTGGGATCGAGGCCCGGATGGGGCTTCCTGCTCAGCGAGGGTCTGCTTTTCTCTCCCTCTGCCCCTCTCACCTGTTTGTGCTCTCACTCGCTCTCTCTCAAATAAATAAAATCTTTAAAAAAAAAAGAATGCCTCGGGGAGTATTGCTCACTATGAATGGGGTTAGAGCATATGGAGGCATTTCGTTCCCAGGCATGGGCTGAATGCCACCGCTGCGCCTCCCGCAGTAATAGGGCTATAATGTGCGTGCTGTGATGAGATTTTTTTATCTCTTTTCATTTTTCTTTTTCTTTTCTTTTCTTTTCTTTTCTTTTCTTTTCTTTTCTTCTTTTCTTTTCTTTCTCTTTTTCTTTTTCTTTCTTTCTTTCTTCTTTCTTCTTTCTTTCTTCTTTCTTCTTTCATTTTTTTTAGAATGTGGACAATGGGAATTGTGCAGTGGCAGTGGGATACCCCCCCTGAAGAAATATGCAATCTCTCTCTCACTCTTTCCATCTCTCCCTCTCCCTCTCTGCATCTCTCTATGTCTGTCTCTCCCTGTCTTCCACACAAAATCACACACTCACAGCCACACCACATAGAGCCACAAAAGACACCCCAACCCAAGCCTCATGCACACACAACCGCACCACACACAGGGAATACAATGGCTTCCTAGGACTGTAGACACATGGACACACTTTTTCACCTGGGAAATCTCTGGTCCCCCACACACCCCCACAAACCCAATCAGGGCAGCTCGCCAGACTGAGGATTGCAAGGATGCCCCACCTGCATTACCATCTAGAGTTTTGTCTCAGGAAGAGCCTGATTCCAGAATATGTACCACATCCGCTGGTTGCTGGGGTCACCTGCAGGTACAGAAAAGAGGACACCATAAGGCTCAGGTCATGCTATACTCTGCGTGAGCTTTATTTCCCTCAATGACTTTAGGAACCCAGATGGAACACAGTGTCAACCACTGTGGGGGACATGTCTGTCCAGTCCATTCAGGACGGTGACTACAAAATGCTTCATCCAAGCCGGAGAAAGTGTTACTGAGGGACAGGATCCTAGCACAGTGTTTAGAACCAGGTTTGGTGTCGCCAATGGTAAATGTCCTCTCAAATCAGCTAACGGTTGGCAGAGACAACCACTCAATGCTCTCCCAAAAAGGAAAATTGTATGAGATATATATGTATAATCTCAAATATACATTGTCTGATTTTCATCTGAATTTGATTGGAAAGAAACCAAGAAAGCAACATCTGTTGCTTGGACAAAGAACTTCTAGCTCACCACGGCGAGAGGTGTGCCTCTGGCTCTGTCTCCTTTGGTGGGATTGAAGTCTTCCTCCAAGGCATCTAGGACACAGAATACCTGTCAGCACATTCCTCTTGTTGCTCAAGAATATTCATGGAATGTTGCTTGATATGGACAGGAGGCTGGAGTGTATGGAGCCAGCTGGTTACCAAGCATGGACTGAAGTGCCCCTGCTGGGCCACCCACAGCAGTAAGGCTCTAAAGTGCACAGTGTGATGACATGGCTTTGGAGAAGGGTGATATCATGCAGTATCTGTCTGACATATCTCCTGGAGAAACACGTTTCTCTCTCTCTCTCTCTCCCTCTCTCTCTTTCTCAGTCTTCTCTCTCTCTGTCTCTGTCTTTGCCTCTGTTTCTCTTGCTCTCTCTCCTCTCTCTCACACACACACACACACTCACAATCACATACACAAGACACGTAACCCCCAAGCCTCAGGCACACACACCCACACCACCCAGGGGGAATGCATTGGTTTCCCAAGACTAGAGATACATGAACATAGTTTCTCGCCTGGAAGTCTGCTTTTCCCCACACTCCCAAGCCTCAGTCCTACCAGGAACCTGGAATCAGATGGCTCTCCAGACTGAGGACAGTGAGGACATCCCCCCACCTGCCTTACCATCTAGAGTTTTTCCTCAGCAAGGGACTGATTCCAGAATACATACCACTTCCCCATGGTGCTGGGGCCACCTGCATTTACAGAAAAGAACACACCCTGAGAGTCAGGTCATATGCATACTGTGTCATCACTGGTTCTCTTGGTGACTATTGAAAACCACATGAGAAACTGCAGGAAAGACAAAGGCCTGGAAAGGAAGCACAGCCTGCACCCCTGGAAAAGGCATGAGCTTTTCCTGGGGGATGGATCTCTCAAATTCCCTGAAGCACAATTACAGAACTTTTAATTCAGGGAAGAAAAACTGCTTCTGAATAAAATGTCCCCTACCACAGTTTACAACCTCTCCTTCCAATACCCCAAGAAAATGGTACCTCACATCTAAAAACTACACTGTCATGTTGTCATAGCTGAACTCACTTCAAAAAGAGGAAACTCAAGTAAGAAGCATTTCTCTCAGGCAAAGACATCCAAGCTTACCCTGGATGTGTTGGGCCACAGTGCTTTCTTGCCAAGGTCCTCCACCACACCCTTGGTAGACACTAAAAGGATGCAGAGTAAGTGTTAGTCCATTGTTGGTCCTACTCGGAAATTACTGTGTGATCACTGTTCATATGGACACGAGAGAAGACTGTATGGGAGTGACTGGTTAAGAAGCATGGGCTGAGCTGCTGCTGGGCCATTCTTCTTGGTGGGTGAGGAAAAGCAAACAAGAGGATGAGGAAATGAAGGAGAAACAGACCTTTGAGTTTCTAGCTTAAGGCAAACTGGTCGATGTGAGTCAGTCAGTCTACAAATAGGTCACCTGGTTGCACACTGTGGTGTCCTGAGGGAGCCCCAACCCTCCCTCTGCCTGTAGCGAAGTCTCTCTATTTGTTTTGCCAGGATTAAGCTCCTCCAACTGGCCATCTAAATGGGAGACAGACTAGAGGACACAGAGTACCTTCCAGCCATGGTGCTCTATCTCATGAATGACTCAGAGAGCTCTGCTTGACTTGAACGACAGAACAGTGGAGATGGATGTAGTTGGTTAAACATGCAGTTGCCAATGGCAAGATTTGATTCCTTCTGATGGTTCAGTAATTTACAGTGTATCTATATTACAAACTGAGGGCTGCTAAAGGGGGGGTTGGTGAGGGATGTGGTTGGTTTAACAGCATGCACTTGCCAATGACAAGATTTGAGTCTTTCAACAGTTGAGTAATATTCCCATATATCTAGAGAACACACTGAGGCTGCTGAAGTGGGGGGATGGGGTAATTGGGTGATGGGCCTTAAGGAGGGCACTTGATGGAATGACAACTGGCTGTTACCGCAACAGATGAACCACTAAGTTCTACCCCTGAAACTACTAATACAGTATATGTTAACTAATTTGAATTTAAATTAAAAAAGAAAACCTGCAGTTGGCTATTGGTGAGCCCCCTTCTTCATGGAAGGAGATGCAGAGAAGAGAAGCAGCAAAGAAGGGAGAAACAGAGTCCTGGCTTTGCCATGGAAGGCAAAGGTACACCAGAAACGAATGGAATATGGTGTGTCAACTCAACTACTTCAATTAAAAAATAATAATGATGAAAAATAAAGACACCCTAAAGACAGAAGATAGTCCAAAAACTTAAAAATATGAAATAAATAAAAATAACATCATTAATCTTATGGTATTTTTCCATCCAGAGTGTGTCTCATGTATGTGTTCACTGAGTCGGGTGGCTCTCTGTGCTAGCAGTAGTCATCCACTAATGGGATGGTCCTTTACAGTGGGAGGCCTGGGTTCCTCCCGACGTCCTCTACCCCAGCTCTGTAAGAGAGGTGCAGGGAAAAGAGTGGACCCTGGGTTAGTAACCAAATGTTACTTTGAGTTCTTATTTGTCCTTGTTGCTTGGGTGTGTCATTACCAGCACTGGAGGCTTTCTGGGGCTCAGGGGGATCATGCAATCAAAGAGCACTAAACTATCTCTTGATTCCCGTTTGGGGCCAGCCACTGAGAAGTGACCCAACACTGAGAGAGATTTACCAGGTTTTTCAATGTTGTGCCTCCCAGTCTCAAAATCTGTGAGCTGGACAGACAGTTTGGACCTTCTGTGTACTTTTCACACTAAGGCTAGGCCCAAGTCTGCCCTCCATGTGACCACTGAAGCCACCTCATAATGGTAGACAGTACTTGGGATCTCTGTAGACTCATGCAGTTCAGATATATACACAGGCCTTGGAAAGATCCTGCATGGTTTCTGTTGAGCCCATGGCTCAGAGCTATGCTTGTCAGTGTGGTAAGTGCAGTTCAGTATCTCAGAGTAGCAGCATGGGCCCAGCCATCTGGGTTCACATTTTGGCATTTCCACTTGAAAGCTTGTGTGCTTGGGCGCATTCAGCTCTGTGCCTCAGTTTCTCCATCTGAAGAGTGCCCTTAGCAAGCAAAGTACTGCATTGGTGGTGAGGGTTGAATGGTTAGTGTAAGTAAAGCATGCCGTGGAAATGCTCAGGAAGGTTCCTTGGAGGTGAAATGTCTCGTCTGAGATGCCATAACTTCACAAAACTTAGAGCTGCAGTCAAACTCTGCTGTCCAAGCTCCCAGGCCAGTGCTTTCTCCACGAAACACACCTGCTTTGTCTAAAAAGGACTCCTTTATGTTAAGCCAGGCCCGGTGTTTAAGGAGTCACATAAAGGTCTCAGAAATGCT
>NW_023222325.1:0-6278 GCF_002007445.2 Ailuropoda melanoleuca | reverse complement strand
CTCTATCATCTTGTGTGATTTCCTCCTCCTACATGTGAGCACCTCAAGCTAAGACCTGTTGCCCAGTCATGCGAATGACCAGAGCTTCGCCTTTGAACAGTGCGCTGGACGCAGACTCAGGGGACCTGACTGTGCATTACCTCACAACCACATGAATAGAGGCTCGTGCTTTTCTAAAGCTGGAGCTCTATGTGCACAAGGATGCAATTGTCTACATACAGAAATTCGTATGTCTCTTCATCTCAAAACATTACCTTTTTTTTTCTTCTATGTTACTAACTCCCTATGTACATGCANTATTTAACCCTCTCTGTCAATGGGTTTCTTGGTCTGTCATTGTGTGTGAAAGGCTGGATACTCAATGGATATATGTAAAAACACATATATTCTCTATTTTCACTAGTCCATACCTCTGGGAGGGTAACACGTTGAGTGAAAGGATATGGCTGATATTTCTGTAAACATCTAACTTAGGATAAAATCCAATGTAAGAGGTGGAATGTCAAAGAAAATGTGTGTTTTGTTACGTAAGCTGACATCTAGACACAGGCTTCTCGGCTGTTTTTGGAAACCTGGTTATATGAATGGAAGCAGCGTGTGCCCAAATATCTTGAAGTCAAGACACATTTCAGGAGAAGGGAGATTGAAGGCACATGAAGACAAAAGTAGAGGGCTCCACATGCAAGGATCATGGAAATCACTGTCCACCCTACGAACAAGAAAAAGCCTGAAGACACTGAAAAATCGACCACTCTCTGGGATCCATGGATAGGAGAGGACACATGGCCCTGAGGAGACAGGAAAGGGAACACAGGGAATCCAGGTTTCCTGGAGCACAGACTCTCTAGCAGAGTATACTGTTTCTCCAGCTCACCTGGAACATTCAGCAAGAGACCCCATGCTGGGCCATAAAACACACCCCAACACATTTCAAAGAGTAGAAGCAATACAACAGCTGCTCTCAGACCTCTATGAAATTAAACTAGAGCTCAACCACAGCAAGAAATCTTGGGAAATCCCCAAATAGCTGGAGATTTAAAAAATGGTCAAAGAGGAAGTTTCAAGAGAAGCTTGAAAAGATTTTGAACTAAACGAAATGAAAATATACGTTGACAAAAATGTATGCAAAGGCAGTGCTTGGGTGAATTTATACTACTGAATGTCATCGTGTTGGAAAGTAAGAAAGATTCAAAGTGAATAGGCTTCCTCCTTAGAAAACAAGGCAAAAAAGAGTCATGTCATATAAAGCAAGTAAGAGAAAAAAAAATAATATAATGGCAGAAACCAATGAAATGGAACACAAAAAACTCTCAGACAAAATCAACCAAACCAAGACAAAAGCTGGTTCTTTGTAAATAGCAGTAAAATGGATAAAGCTCTAGCCTGACTAACCATGAAGAAATAAGGAAGACACACATTAATATCAGATGAAAGAGGAGACGTCACGTTGAAAGGATTCTAAAGGAACATGGAAAAATCCTGNGATGAAAGAGGAGACGTCACGTTGAAAGGATTTTAAAGGGATACATGGAAAAATTCTAGGATTCCTGAAAGGAAAGAGGCCAATTCCTTCAAAGTCACAAAACTACCAAAACCCACTGAAAGGAAATAGATGATCTGAACCAGGCACATATCAAAGACATTTAACCAATAGTTAATACATTTCCCAGAAAGGAAGAGCCAGCCCCAGATGGTTTGACTGGTGTGTTCTATCAAATCTTACAAAGCAAAACACAGTCTTGCTGTGTCATCCAGTGATCTCACTCCTAGGTATTTACCCAGTTGAGTTGAAAAATGTGTCCACATGAAAACTGGCCCAGGAGTGCTTCTATCGGCTTGATTTATGAACACCAAATCTAGAGGCGACTAAGCTGTCCTACACTAGGTGAACGGAGAAACAACCGGCAATACACCCTTACAATACGATTCGGTAATAAAAATAGCTGTGCTACCGGAGCACATAGCTGGCTCACTCAGTTAAGCATCCAACTCGATTTTGGCTCAGGTCATGATCTCAGGGGCATGAAATCCAGCCCCACGTCAGACGGGTTCCCTGCTGAGCGTGGAGGCTGTTGAAGATTCTCTCTCCCTCTTCCTCTGCCCCTCCCCACACACTTTCACTCTCTCTCTCAAACAATAATAAAAAGGAGATTAAAAAAATAAGTGAGCTTTCAAATCACAAAAAGACATTGATGAATGTGAACCGTATAGATAAAAGTGAAAGAAGTCAGTCTGGAAAAGCAACATGCTTTACAGTTCCAACTAGATGACATCCTGGAGAAAGGAAAGCTATAGAGATGACAAAAGGCCAACGGTTGTTAAGATTTCTAGAGAAAGTGCAAAGGCATGAATAGGTTAACCACAGGATTTTCAAGGCAGTGAAGTTACTCTGTACATGGTGGATACATGACTTTACGCATTTGTCAAAACCCATACTCCTGCACAACACAGAGCAGACCCTCCTAGCAATGCTGGCCTTCAATGAGTATTAATATCACTACACTGGTTTGTGATTCATGACATGTGTTCCACACTGATGAAGCTTTTAAGGATTGTGGAAATTGTGTGCCAAGGGATAAGGGTGATAGGGAAACTTTTTATATTATCTGCTCAATTACTATCTTAATGTAAACCTATTCAAAGTAATAATGTCTTTTCATTAAAAATAATAAAAGATCTATTTTTCCTAATATTTATTAACAGACTAATGTCCATTCATTAGCTTCACTATACCTACCATGTAATGTGAAGAGACTTGAGTTGCAAATGCCATTTGACTACTGTGTCTATAAACTAATGAGTGACCAGCTAAATTAAAATTTTCACACATGAAACAAAAATAATATGGCTTGGCATTTTTGTCTTAAGCATGGGACGCTGAAAACTAGTGTAATGATTCTTCTTTTTTCTTTTAGAGACAAAGAGAGAGTGTGAGCAGGGAGGGGTATAGGGAAAGGGAGAGAGAATCTGAAGCAGGCTCCATACCCAGCATGGAGCCCAGCACAGGGCTCAATCTCATGACCCTGACATCATGACCTGGGCCAAAATCAAGAGTTGGACACCACCCAGGTGCCCCTAGAATAATTATTCTTGAATCAACTTAATGAATGAATTTCCATGGTACCTTCAACAGGGTCAGAAGTGGGGTGAACCTTTGGCTTTATTCTCCTGGCCAGCTTCCGGAGACCTAGAGAAAATATGGGTGTTTTTTTCACTTTTGTTTTTTGTTTTCTCAGAGACCATGGGAAATGCATGACAACAGAAAGAGCTGTTGACATCTTGCTATCAGAAGACCATAGAAAAAGGAGTGATAAGTTCATCAGAGTTCAAACTTTTGATCCTATTGTTCATCATTTGCCTAGCAAAGCCACCTGAGTCAGAGAGGGCTTTAGGAAGGTCTTAGGGTTCATATAGCCTTCAAATACCCAACAGAGAATGTAAACTGATGCAGTCACTATGAAAACACAAAAGGGGACTTCATCAAAATTTCACAAAAGAACTACCATTACACCAAGCAATCCCACTCTTGGATAAGAAATCCATTTAAATTCAAGTCTAGATTTCAGAGAAATATCTGCCCATGTTCTGCAGCACTATTTAACAAAGCCAAGCTATAGAAACAACTTAATGTTGAGTGGGGGAGCCGGGACACGGATGGAGTTGGTTCCTTGTGGTGAGAGGTCCTGANATCCCGGAACACCTGACACCTGCCCAGACACCTGAGATCAAGCCCTGCAGCCCTGAACCAGGGCTCCCTCATCTCTTCCTCATATCCTCCAGCCCCGAGTTGTCTGTGGGAGACAGTGGATGCCCTGGGGGAGGTACCTGAGCCAACAGCAAAGTCAAAATCTTAGCTCACCTTCACACATCTAGGTTTCAACCCCTGACCCAGAACACAGTGCAGATGCCCCTTGACAAGCCCCTCTGAAGGGCCAGGAGAAGCCCAACTGTGGCCATCCTCCCACAGCATTCACCCTACTAGCTGTCTGATGTCAGCCTTCCCCGGGGACCAGTTGAGCACCCTCAGGGACCAGTGGTCTGCAGGGCTNGGGGCTTCCAAGCTGATTCAGAACCCAGGACTTTCCAAACTAATTGTCACATGACAGCTCTACCAAGAATTAGCTTCCCTTCAACTGACCAACCCTGGCTGAGCAGTTCCTGTGAATTAACTGGGAAAATGGCCACCTGGGCTAGTGCTTTGCTGGTTTAATAAATTAAGCCTATGACCTCTAGTATCTCACTGGTATTGATCTAAGTAAGTCTCCAAACTGCCTGGGCTAAGGCCTGGCTAAGAGTGAACCGGGACTACACTGGCTCTGAATGGGCACCTTCCTTGTTCCTTCCTTCCTCCCCCAGATCCAGTCTTTATGGACTCCTCATCCTTCTCTAGACCCTGCAGTGGCAGGGGACCAAGCCCCACCTCCTTTGAGAGGGACCCCTCAGGGGCGCCTGTGTGGCTCAGTGGGTCACGTGTCTGACCTGGCTCAGGTCATGATCTCAGGGTCCTGGGATCGAGCCGGGCCTCTGTTTCTGCACTCAGCTCGGTGCCTGCTTATCCCTCTTCTCCCCCCCACATCCCCCTTAATCACCACTTCTGCTCTCTCATTCTCTCTCAAATAAAATCTTTTTTTAAAAAAATCAGGGAATATACAAAGGACACATAGAGAGGGACCCTTCCATACCCACACCCTGGAGAAGCTCCCCCATCACGACTCTCCGTAAGGATCACCCAGACCTGTCTTTGCATTTAAATCTATCATCTGCTGTATCCTATTTTGCACGTGATAATAAGCAACCTTTTATTGAGAGACTTAGATTCAGATCTAAGCACGACTTTCTGTTGCATTTCATCTCACATCCTTTGTGAGGAAGCTCATCAATTATTGATGATGTGTCAATAATGAAGTTCTATCATTGAAAACCAAGCACCATTATTCATTTGATGCTGTTTGACTTCTAGTCTTGCTTTGCAAGGCTATGTGTATATAGTCATGAAGCATGGCCTCTCTCCATGCTTGCACTTACTAGCCAACAATGGGAGAGCTCTGGAAGGAGCAAAGGCCCCCACTGGAGCATGGACACTCCCTGGCCCAGCTGGAAGAGCGCATCCAAACAAGGATGATGGACAGCAGGCTGTTACGAGTGTTTGAGTTCTTGTTGGTCACTGTCCCTAAAGTTTGTAGTTCATGGCATTCAAGCATTTTTTTAGGGCTTATGGGGAGAATGTTATCAAATCTACAACACTATGTCCCCGATTCTTTTCTCTCTGTTTTTAAACTAGGCTCCATGCCCAACATGGGGACTGAACTCACGACCCTGAGATCAAGAGTCAAATGCTCCACTGGCGGAGCCAGCCAGGCACCGCCCAGCATGCTCCCTATTCTTATTCTATTTGTGCCATGCCCTGAAGAGCAACCATGCCATGACACTGTTTGGCCAGGCACTGACCAGTTCTGGACAGGTTAGTCATGAACTGGTTCTTTGAGTGTTATTTTTCCTTGTCCCAGGAGTGTCCCTAAGCTCACAGGATTTTGGCATGACTAGGGCTTACTCATACTGACAATGCCATTAAATACCATGAAAGGGTCTCCTCCATTCTGACCAGATTGAGGTCAGGTGCTGAGGAGTAGCCCAGCGTTCAAACAGAGTTTGACTGGCTTGTCCTAAACGGTGCCTCCAAACCCTCAGAATCTTTGAACTGAACACAACCATGGCTTCAAACGGACCAGGCTTTCTATGTCCTTTTCAGATGAATGACTATGGCAAGATCTGGACTTCTATGGCTCAAGGGCTTCCCTGGGCTATGTGACCACTGAGCTGACCTCATAATGACAAACAGTGTTTGGGATTCCCCTTGGCACAGGGAATTCCTGACATCCACACAGATGCTAAAGCTTCTTTGCACAGTAACTACTGATCCCATGGCTGAGTCATAAGTGCAGTTCGGTTCAGTAGTTAGAGCACAAGCAATGGACTGCAGGCCTGGGTTCACCTCCTGGCTCCTTTACTTAGAGGAGTTCATGAACCTGGTCACATTCATCTCTGTGCCTCCGTTCCTCCACCTGAGGAATAGGGAGAGGAAACAAATCATCGCATAAGCGTGTGATGAGCATTGAATGAATGAACACCTGTCACGTGGTCAGAAAGCTGAATTAGAGGGGCGCCTGGGTAGTGCAGTCATTAAGCGTCTGCCTTCGGCTCAGGGCATGATCCCGGCATTCCGGGATCGAGTCCCACATCAGGCTCCTCTTCTGGGAGCCTGCTTCTTCCTCTCCCAC
>NW_023222324.1:443-1293 GCF_002007445.2 Ailuropoda melanoleuca | reverse complement strand
GCTGGAACAGCAACAGAGGGACAGGCCTAATCCACTCACGATGAAGCAGTTGACCAAGATTAGAGCAGAAAAATAATGAATTAGAAACCAGGAGTACAGTAGAGCAAATCAACAGGACTAGAAGCTGGTTCCTTGAGAGAATCAATAAAACTGACAGACCACTGGCAAGACTTATCCAAAAGAAAAGAGAAAGGACCCAAATTANNNAGAGAAAGGACCCAAATTAATAAAATTATGAATGAAAAAGGAGAGGTCACAACCAACACCAATGAAATTGGAAGGATTATTAGAAGCTTTTATCAACAGCTTTATGCCAATAAATTAAGCAATCTGGAAGAGATGGAGGCCTTCCTGGAAACCTATAAACTACCAAGACTGAAACAGGAAGAAATTGATTTTTTAAACAGGCCAATTAATTATGAAGGGATTGAGTCAGTGATAAACAACCTTCCAAATAAGAAAATTCCAGGCCCAGACGGTTTTCCTGGGGAATTCTACCAAACATTCAAAGAAGAAATAATACCTATTCTCCTAAAGCTATTTCAAAAAAATAGAAACAGAAGGAAAGCTACCAAACTCATTCTATGAGGACAATATTACCTTGATCCCCAAACCAGGCAAAGACCCCCTCAAAAAGGAGAATTACAGACCGATTTCCCTAATGAATAGGGACGCTAAAATCCTCAACAAGATCCTTGCTAATAGAATCCAACAGTACATTAAAAGGATTATCCATCATGACCAGTGGGATTCATATCTGGGATGCAAGCGTGGTTCGACATTCACAAATCGATCGGGGTCTTAGATTTTATTCAGAAAGAAAAATTCAGAAATCATATGATTCTCTCAA
>NW_023222324.1:0-177 GCF_002007445.2 Ailuropoda melanoleuca | reverse complement strand
GCAATCAGACGACAAAAAGGGATCAAAGGTATCCAAATCGGCAGAGAAGAAGTCAAAATGTCTCTCTTCGCAGATGACATGAAACTCTATATGGAAACCCCAAAAGATCCACTCCCAAACTATTAGAAGTTATAGAGCAATTCAGTAATGTGGCAGGATACAAAATCAATGCTCAGA
>NW_023222323.1:0-701 GCF_002007445.2 Ailuropoda melanoleuca | reverse complement strand
TATATATATATAGGCACATAATCTATCTATCCATCTATATATAATAGATATAATACAAACTCAGGGTCATTCTATAAAATACCTGGCCAATACTCTTCAAAACTCTCATAACAAAAATGAGGAAAACGTTAGAAACTGTAACAGCCAAGAGGAGCCCAAGTATATAAAACAATAAAATATAACATGATATGCTAGATGAAATCCTGAAACAGGAAAAAATGGCAAGGGAAAAATACTTTTCATTAAAAAAAATTGCTAGACAGGTCTTTTGCCAATCTGTGGGAAGTTTTTCCACAAATTACCTGAGATGCAAATTCTCAAAAGCTTAGTATTGACCAATCAAACGCCTCTGTAACTTTGAGACATGATTTAATTCCTGAACTATCCTTCTACATTTTTCCTTCTCAATAAGCAGTATTTTAAAATCTCCCTGAGCTATATAACTTATTAAACTACATCAGATTCTTTCCCAAGCATAAAATTGTAAAACATGACAAACTATCTGCAGCAATGAGCTTTCGTCTCTAGTGGGACTTTTGACGTTTCCTTAATAGTTTAAATAAATGCCATTGGATTATTGAGGACCTGACTTTATGTTTACCCGATGTCATTTTGTCCGCATTACTGTAGGCAAATCAACCAAATCAAAATATTCATCTGTCTAATCAGCTTATAGTTCTTCTAAAAATTCCAACAAAAAG
>NW_023222322.1:0-701 GCF_002007445.2 Ailuropoda melanoleuca | reverse complement strand
CCCCAAGAAAGCTGCAGTCAGAAAACTGGCAACAGTGGGAGCTCAAGCCTCGGTGTACACATCACTGAAGCAAACCCAGCCACATGTGGCACAATGCTCATTACTGCTGATGCCTTTGGGGTGCTCTTCCAAGACATCTGGATCTACCAAGCAGAGCTGAGCCAGGTCTCTCTGTGCACACTCCATATGCTTCAAAGTCACAGCAGAAAAGGAAATGTCCTTCAGGGGTGTCATGAGCACTCCCCCAAGGAAAAGTTTTGTCCGAGTCAGTTAGCATTGTCAGTTGGGTCTAACTGCTTTAAATCCTCTCTGTAGTTTGGAAAGAGTCAAAGACTTTTCTCTCCATCTCCTCTCTTCCTTGCCTCCAGGGGCCTCTGCATGGCCTGATATTCTTGGCTTCTGGAGGATGAACTTGGGCACAGAGGATGACAACAAATTGTACCCCCACATGCACAGACAAATCGCAGACAGTAACCAGCAAGCATTAGTATGATTTGGCCCATCTGTGTACTGGAGGTGAGATGCTGGCACACAAGGGGTGGGAAGGGAGAAACAGGCTTAGCCAAGGGGCCTGTCACCAGGCAGCTGGCACTTAGAATTCTGCACAGATCAGCTGGATTTGGTGCTGGTTCAACATAGCATGGATAGGAAGACTTCAGAAATGCTGCCTATAGGACACCCGGTGTTCATTTCAGGGAATT
>NW_023222321.1:0-701 GCF_002007445.2 Ailuropoda melanoleuca | reverse complement strand
CTATAACTATTATTATTATAACTATTTTAACAGCTGTTTCCAGCATCCTTCAGCAAGGGTGTACTGGAGCCAGCTGATTTGATTGTTAATATTTTTTTGGAATTTCGTGAGCCAATTGTTAAACATGCCTAAAAATTAAATTTTTTTAATTGCTCATGAGTCTACATTTCAACTGTGTAGTTCTGTTCATCTGGTCCAGGTTTGACTGGGCTTACTCATGCATCCACTATCAGCTAGGGTTTCACTGGGACCTACCAGGTCTAGGTTGGCTTCCCTTGCATGTCTGGCTATTGGCTAGGATGATAGGAGTAAGAGGGCCATATGACCAGCAGGATAGCCTCAGCTTATGTTCATAGCATCTGGGCAGTATTAACAGAAGGCCTGTTGAAGCCTAGACTCAAAAGTGGGATAAATTCACTTCCTTCTCATTCTGCTAGCTAAAGCAAGTCACAAATCCAGCTCAGATTCAGGTGGTGGGGAAATAAATTTCACCTCTTAATGGGAGTTTGTGAAGTACATTGCAAAGGGTGTGGGTATTAGAGAGGCATAAACAATTAGAGTCATCAATCTAACAGTGTTTTCTATATCTACATATTTTATCCCAGGATAAAGCTGAAATATTGTTTACCTTAGTTAAGCAAACTGCTTGTGAATGGAATCAGGCTAGCTGTAAACAAACAAAAATCCTTTATCTCTGAATT
>NW_023222320.1:0-701 GCF_002007445.2 Ailuropoda melanoleuca | reverse complement strand
CTTTAAACTGCACCGTTGGTTCTCAAGGAATGATTAAACGAGTTGTTGGTGCAAAGATCGCTTGCCTTGACTTCAGTTTGCAGAAAACAAAAATGAAGCTTGGTGTTCAAGTTCTCATTTCTGATCCCGAAAAACTGGACCAGATCAGACAGAGAGAGTCTGACATCACAAAAGAGAGGGTTCAGAAGATTCTTGCAACCGGCGCCAATGTTATTTTAACCACTGGGGGCATCGACGATATGTGCTTAAAGTATTTTGTGGATGCGGGTGCTATGGCAGTGCGCAGAGTCTTAAAGAAGGACCTCAAACGCATCGCTAAGGCAACTGGAGCGACTGTTTGCTCAACCCTGGCTAATCTGGATGGTGAAGAAAGCTTTGAGTCCCTCATGCTTGGACAGGCAGAAGAAGTTGTCCAGGACAAAATATGTGATGACGAGCTGATCCTTGTTAAAAATACCAAAGCACGAACCTGTTCCTCCATCATTCTTCGTGGAGCCAATGATTACATGTGTGATGAGATGGAGCGTTCTGTTCATGATGCCTTGTGTGTGGTGAAGAGAGTATTGGAGTCAAAGTCTGTAGTCCCAGGAGGTGGTGCTGTGGAGGCTGCACTTTCAATTTATCTTGAAAATTATGCTACCAGCATGGGGTCACGAGAACAGCTAGCTATTGCAGAGTTTGCAAGATCGCTCCTTGTTATT
>NW_023222319.1:0-701 GCF_002007445.2 Ailuropoda melanoleuca | reverse complement strand
CTGAAACAGTGAAGGAAAATTGTTATTATAATTTTATGTATATATGTGAACAAATTTTTGGTGAATCCTTATAGTTTAACTATAAGGATATAATTTAACTTCTTCTTTACATTTATATTATACAGAAATTATCTATTTACCTGTCTTTTGCTCTCCACAGAGCAACAAACTCTTTTAACACAGAAATATTGTTTTATATAAACTGAAACTCTAATCCCAAGTATTGGAGTCAACTTAATCATATGTATTTACTTATTTGTTCTTCTTAAGTACATTTTTATAAAATGTCCCAAAACACTAACTCACTTAAGATTATTTTGTTATGCAATAATTCCAAGTTGAATCAGGTCAATTTTTAAGAGTCCTTATTACATACCTATAGATAACATAAATGCAGAATTAAATGGATAAAGTATTTATATCTTCAGTCTTACAAAAAACTAGAACTAAGTTGTTTTAATTTCATTTAATTGAGGCACACTATTATTTTATAGTGAGAGTCCATAAAAAGAAACCTTTCCAACTGAATTCCTAATAAAGTCATTTCACAACCAACTTTTCTAAAATAAGTAAAAATGTATATAATGTGATTTTTTTCATTGAAGTTCTCCTCATTAAGATATAAAAATCCAATCAAATGAATACAAAGTTAAGTAAAACAAAACAAAAAAACAAAAACAAATGGTTGTGGTTCTATGGCA
>NW_023222317.1:0-701 GCF_002007445.2 Ailuropoda melanoleuca | reverse complement strand
GTAATATTCCATTGCATAAATATACCACATCTTCTTTATCCATTCATCTGTTGATGGACAGCTCGGCTCTTTCCACTATTTGGTTATTGTGGACATTGCTGCCATGAACATTGTGGTGCAGGTGCCCCTTTGGATCACTACGTTTGTATCTTTTGGGAAAATACCTGGTAGTGCAATTGCTGGGTTGTAGGGTAGCTCTATTTTTAACTTTCTGAGGAACCTCCATACTGTTTTCCAGAGTGGCTGCACCAGCTTGCATTCCCACCAAAAGTGTAAGAGGGATCCCCTTTCTCCACATCCTCACCAACATTTGTTGTTTCCTGTCTTGTTAATTTCAGCCATTCTGACTGGTGTGAGGTGATATCTCATTGTGGTTTTGATTTGTATTTCCCTCATGCCAAGTGATATGGAGCATGTTTTCACATGTCTATTGGCCATTTGTATGTCTTTGGAGAAATTTCTGTTTAAAACTTCTGCCCATTTCTTGACTGGATTATTTGTTCTTTGGGTGTTGAGTTTAATTAAGTTCATTATGAATCTTAGATACTAGCCCTTTATCTGATATGACATTTGTAAATATCTTCTCCTCTTCCTCAGGTTAACTTTTAGTTTTGTTGACTGTTTCTTTTGCTGTGCAAAAGCTTTTTATCTTGATGATGTCCCAGTAGTTCATTTTTGTTTTGTTTCCCTTACCTTTGGAG
>NW_023222316.1:0-701 GCF_002007445.2 Ailuropoda melanoleuca | reverse complement strand
AGGCTCCCAGCAGAGGAGCCTGATGCGGGGCTCGATCCCAGAACACTGGGATCACGCCCTGAGCCGAAGGCCAACGCTTAACGACTGAGCCACCCAGGCGCCACCAGAAAAATATTTTATTAACTACCTGACATACTTCTATAAATACACCTTCTCAGATTTTTGTTTGTACAATCTCTATAAGTAAATCATACCTCTTCGTAGGACAATTATTTTACCAAATCTCTTCGTATAGAGAGAATACAAATATAATTTGGTCTTTCCTCAACCAAAATTGATTGAAATTTGCTTTTTATTATTAATAGTTTAGAAAACTTTCAAGCCAGGGCACCCAGGTGGCTCAGTAGGTTAAGCGTCTGCCTTCAGCTCAGGTCATGATCTCAGGGTCTTGGGATCGAGCCCCACATCGGGCCCCCTGTTCAGCGGGGAGTCTGTTCCTCCCTCTCCCTCTGCCCTCCCACTTTGCTCTCTCTCTCAAATAAATAAATAAATAAAATCTTTTAAAAAAGAAAACTTCCAAGCCATTTCACTGCATCCATGACATTTTTGTGTGCCATTTCAATTGGCGTGGCCAGACTTTATCAGATCAAGATGCATTATTAGGTCTGCTAGGACAGAATGGGAGCTTGCTGCCAGGCCGAACCCATGTGGTCCTCAGACACATGGCCAGATGCTTGTGCTCTCCGGACACAGCGATTCTG
>NW_023222315.1:0-701 GCF_002007445.2 Ailuropoda melanoleuca | reverse complement strand
TTTAAGATTTTATTTATTAATTTGACAGAGAGAAACAGCCAGCGAGAGAGGGAACACAAGCAGGGGGAGTGTTATAGGAAGAAGCAGACTTCCAACAGAGGAGCCTGATGTGGGGCTCGATCCCAGAACCCTGGGATCACGCCCTGAGCCAAAGGCAGATGCTTAATGACTGCGCCACCCAGGCGCCCCAAATAAATACAAATCTTTAAAAAAAACCCCAAAAAATCTCTCTCTCCCTCTGCTTTTGCCACTCCCCCTGCTTTCCCTTCCCCACCCCATAATAAAAAATCTTTTTTAAAGAAATAAAGAGACTCTAGATAGGCAGTCAGAGGAACTTAGTGAAAGCAGAGTTACTGACACATGAGGAAAGTGGTTGTGATGAAGAACATGCTGCTGTCCAAGAGGAAGTGGTGTCTCCAAAACCTTTACACTAAAGGAACTCTTGGAGATGTTTCATGACATGGAAAGTGCAAAGGATAAAATGTTGGAAACTGATCCAAATTTAGAAAGCAGTAGGACAATTTGCCCACTGGTAGAAGAGATGCATTGTCTGTATCCTAAGTTAAATGTCGAAGAAGGCAAGTGTTCAAAAACTACTTTTGGATAGTCCTTAAATTTGTATGGAAACACAAAAGGCCCCGAATTTCCAAGGAACTGTTGAAAAGGAAAAACAAAGCTGGGGGCATCACAATGCCGGATTT
>NW_023222314.1:0-5707 GCF_002007445.2 Ailuropoda melanoleuca | reverse complement strand
ACACAAGCAGGGGGAGTGGGAGAGGAAGAAGCAGGCTCCCAGCGGAGGAGCCCGATGTGGAACTCGATCCCACAACGCCGGGATCACGCCCTGAGCCCAAGGCAGACGCCTAAGGACTGCACTACCCAGGCATCCCTATGCAGTGCTTTTCATGTAGATTATATAATTTGACTATCATAACATCCTGAAGATATAAGTATTACCCTAAGTTAGCAAATGAAGAGGCTGAATCTGGAAGGTGAAGTGCTTGGCCCAGCTAATAGGTGGCAGAAATATGAATGTATTTTTAGGCAAGCATCGTGCTCTAGCAGTGGGGCTACACTGAACATTTATATAAGGTCTGACCTAGGCTGCTACATAAGCCATAGAAGATAGGAATTTACTTTAAAAAATAAGAGTAGTTAAAATTGAGGCTAGTGGTTAAACCATTGGTTGCAGTGAAAGTTTTTTTTTTCCTTTTCCTTCGTTTTAACATTCTTTGGTTTTGTTTCTTTGTTTTTACAAAAGCAATGTATGGATATCTGGCTTCAGCTCTTACATGTAAAGCTCTTGGAAGTCATCATTCTTGTCTTTACAACAACAACAAAAAACTTAAACATAAAATCAGTGACACTTATTGGACCCATCAGAAATCGAGATAGTAAGGCAAACCATCCCTCTGCAATCTAGAGACAGGTGAATACAGAGAGTAATAGCTCTGCTTACCTGGAGGTAAGGTCTCTTACCTGGAGGGGAAGGCACTAGAGCCAGAGCTGGTGGGAACACTTCAATGATAATCTTGATAAGCTGCCTCCAGTGAGAGGCACACTTCTGTTGGCTTTACTTCCAGAACTCTATCAGGTTCTCTTGGCAAGATCTGAGAAAGATCCTTCCATGGCTCTTGGAGGGGAAGGGATAAAGTAATCACTGTGAAATGTATTCAGAATAACAAAGGACTGTCTCTGAGGGAAAGGACTTTAGGAGAGTCTTATCCCAGAGTGGGGGAAGGGCATTCCTCCTACTCTGTATATAACCCTCTAACTTTCCTATCTCCGCTGAGTTGGTGGTGGGGAACAGGAAACTATACCTTGGATCAACACTTGGGAAGGTCATAACCCAGAACACAGGCCCACTGAAGACCAAGATTTAATCATAAGGTTGTAGAATGTTTCTTTTCTGCAACACCTCCACACTCTTTCAGCAGGATTCTAGTGCAGTAACTATGGATTCCAGCTGAAAGAGCTGCAAGGCACAAACTCTTTCTGAGGAGGAGTATTTAGGGAAGACCAAAGTCAAGAGGTGAGACAAAAACAAGGATGTTAGAAGAATTTGAAGTTTCTGGCACTTATAGCTTCAGAAAACATTGAACCCAGCCCACCTCCTAGCCAGATTTATATAAATCATTATCCATAAAATGATTTAAGTAAATCATTTGTATAAAATCATCACACCTATTTGCCTCATTTCCTAGTGCCTAGTTTAACATTGGATCCAACTTTTACAAAAAAATTATAGGACAAAAAACCCCAGAGTCTGAAGAAGCAAAGCAAGCATCAGAACCAGACACAACATAGTTGGTAGAGTTATTAGGGGATTTACATTAATTGTGGTGAATATTTTTTTTAAAGATTTTATTTATTTATTTTTATTTATTTATTTATTTATTTGACAGAGAGACAGCCAGCGAGAGAGGGAACACTAGTAGGGGGAGTGGGAGAGGAGGAAGCAGGCTCCCAGTGGAAGAGCCTGATGTGGGGCTCGACCCCAGATCGCCGGGATCATGCCCTGAGCCGAAGGCAGATGCTTAATGACTGCGCTACCCAGGCGCCCCTGTGGTGAATATTTTAAGGGCTCTAGTGGGAAAAGTAGATAGCATGCAAGAAGGGATGGGTAATGCACACGAAGAAGTGGAAATTTTAAGAAATAACTGAAAGGAAATGGTAGAAATCAAAAAGAAATGAAGGCCTTTAATGGGCTCATCAGTAGACTAGACGTAGCCAAGGAAACTGTTAGTGTGCTTGAAGATAAGTCAACAGAAACTTCTCAAAACTGAAATGCAAACTGAAATGGAAAATACAAAAGTGAAAAAAGAAAATACAGAGCAGAACATCCAAGAACTATAGGACAGTTTCAGAGGTGTGTATGCCAAAAGATGAAGAGAGAATGGAGCAGAAGAAATATTTAAATAATGGCTGCAGAGATTTCAAAACCACCAAAGCATACATTTCTGAAGCTCAGAGAACACTGAGTGAAATAAATAGCAAGATGAAACAAACCAAGACCTATCATATCATCAATATGATGATCCTTCAGAAAACCAAAGAGAGAATATCTTGAAAGAAGCTGGAGGAAAAAAAAAAGTACCTTTAGGGAAACAAGGATAAGAATTATAGTGGACTTCTTATCAGAAAATATGAAAGCAAAAAGAGTATGGATTTCAAGTGTTGAGAGCAAACCCCACCAACCCACCATATCCAGTGAAATTATCCATTGAGAATGAAGGGGGAACAAGGAATTTCACAGACACTGAGAGCTGAGAGAATTCTTCAGTAGCAGACCTGCCCTCTAAGAAATTCTAATTACTGCTGTGCAGGAGGAAAAAAAATTATATAGGTCAGAATCATGCACCTACATAAACAAAGGAAAAGTATCAGAGAAGTAATAAACGAGGGTAAAATGAAATGTCTTATTTTTCTTAGTCTTAATCTAACAGATAACTTTAAAGTAATAATAGTAACAATGAACTATGCAATTATAGCATATGGATAAATGAATAAATTACAGCAATGTCATAGAGAATGAGTGGGAAGAATTAGAAATACTCTATTTTAAAATACCCGCACTACACATGAAGTGGTACAGTGTTATTTCAAAGTGGAATCCGATTAATTTAAAAGGTACATTGGAAACTATAGTAACCAGTAAAAAGTTTGAGAAGTATAAGTGATATGATAAAAGAGATATAATGGAATCATATAAAATGCTTTATTAAAATCAGAGAAAGTGAAAGAAGAGGGCATGGTGAAGGCAGTAATAAATAGAATAAATAGAAAACAGTTAAAAATGTGGTAGATATTAAACCAACTATAGCAATAATCACTGTAATATGAATGGCCTAAATATTCCATTTAAAGGACAGAGACTGTTAGAGTGGGTAAAATGGCTGATTATAAGACTAATGCAGAAAATACATGAGATGAATCTGGAACATCTTTTAGGACCAGAAAGTAAAGAACTGCTCTAAAAAGCAAAATGAAATACCCACAATAATGTAGTATGTTGGAGACACAGGAGGCAACTGAAGAACTTGCAGTGGCCAAAGCTGGAACCACTTCAGCCATAAAATTAAGTAGTATGGTATTACATATCCATGAGTGCATAGTGGATAAATATCCATGAGCATCTACTGATACAAATAAATGATTAAATAAAGGAATTAATGATGAAAAATGGATAAATTTCTCATGCAGAATTCCAAATAGTTTATGTAGATACTCAGCCCTCGAGGAAGTGGAACATAACTCCCCACTCAGTAAGCGCAGGCTCGGGGTGACTTCCTTCCAAAGGGACCTGCATGGAAAGGGGGAGAAAGAGTAACTTGAGAGTGGAGAAATCTAAAAACACTACCTCAAAATCAGCAGTAGTAAGTTATGTTGGTAGTATGGTTCCCTTGGTAGGATATGATAAAAGTTGTACTTTTCTTCAGGGGTCCTCCTCCCCAAAACATATATCCCCTGCCTATCATGAGAAAACATCAGACAAATCTCTATTAGGGGACCTCCTATAAAATACATGAACAGTGCTCAAAACCATTAAGCTCATCAAAAACAAGGAAAGTCTGAGAAACTGTCACAGCCAAGAGGAGCCTAAGGACACATGACCACTAAATGCAATGTGATATTCTAGGTAGGATGCTAGGCCAGAAAAAAAAAGACATTTATGTTAAAACTGAAGAAATCTGATTTATTTATGAACTTCAATGAATAAAAAAAAGATAATAATTATTTAAATTTATAGAAAACATTGAAAGTATGAAGAGGACCAATTTTTTTCCTACAAAATGAACATTTTGGTATGTTTTATCCAGTCTTTTATATGTATGAATACATACATATCTAAGTGCATACTATAGGATGTATCTTTTTCCTGAGATAATGTCTAATGCATGTCAGACAAATTTAATGAATATACNATATGTATGAATACATACATATCTAAGTGCATACTATAGGATGTATCTTTTTCCTGAGATAATGTCTAATGCGTGTCAGACAAATTTAATGAATATACATATGTACGTATATGTGTATGTACATACGTAATATATGCACGGGGAATCATACTTTTTAGAAGTTGTGTATGCTGCTTTTCACTTAACACTCTTCCTGTGAGTATGGAAGAGATGGATGTAAGTTCTCCACAGTACTTGAGTGATCGTACTCTACTGCCTCGGGTGTGTTTCAGGTGAGCAGGATCACTGTGCCAGGCCAAGCGTCCTCCGCACTTAAGCTTACCTTGGAGGGACCCTGTGGATCATACTAGATGACTCTGCAGTCTGTGAGGTCAGGGATTTCATCTCCACTCCTTAATTGTGCATTCTTAGGCAAGCCCCTTAACCCTCCAGAGCAGTAATTGTCTCCTTCACAGAATTTATAATTTATAAGAATAAAACAATGAACATGGAGGTTCTTATTACAGGATCTGGTACATAGAGGTGCTCAATGAATGAAGGTCCTTTTTCACACTTATTAAATTAGACTGAAAAGCCCTCTCCTGTGTCCCAGGGTGGGCCCAGCATTAATAGATGTCTGGTACCTGGTGACTACAGTTAAGGCAGAAGATCAGAGCTTATGCATTCTCACCATAGTCCCTTTGCTTGGGATGTCATTGGGTAGGTGCAGAGAGATACCAGTTACTATGTGCCAGCTGCTATGTTCATCCCTCAGTATTCAATAAATGTTGGATATGCTCCCAAATAGCCCAAGGTATTGAGCTAACGTTGCTCCTATATGAGTCAGCTCACGCTGCCATAACAAGAAACTAGAGACTGGGTATCTAAATAACAGACATTTATTTTCTTAACAGTTCTGGAGACTGGAAGTCCAAGCTCAATGTACCAGAGGGTTGAGTTCTGGTAATGCTTCTCTTCCTGGGTTGCAGAGGACCATCACCTCTTTGTGTCCTCACCTGGCCTTTCCTTTGTGTTCACATGGAGAGAGAAAGATCTCCAATGCATCTTCCCTTTTCTTATAATGACACCAGGTATGTCAGATGAGAGCCCCATTCTTAGGACCTCATTTAACTTTAAATACCTCGTAAGAGGCCCTGTCTCTAAATNTATAGTCATATTGGGGGCTAGATCTTCAACATACTGATTTTGGGGGGAATGCAGTTCAGTCCATAATAGCTCATAAGTGGTAGAGTCAGTGTTGAAACACATTTTCATGTACAATTTTAAAGTCACATCTGCCAAGTGGCATTGCCCCTAATAGGAATGAAAACATGTCATTGGTCAGCATCATGGATTGTCATTATCATCCTCATCATTGTTATTCAGAACGATAAACTTCTCTGTATCTACAGCCTTCGTATTTTTCAAGGTCTCTTTCCTTTCTTAGGGCCGTGATTAGATCCCTTTCCTGAAATGATGTCAAATAAATGTCAGAAGGAGCTAATGAATTGTGACAACAGACTGAAAGGAGCTGCCTGAGAGTGGGAGGGTTTTGTC
>NW_023222313.1:0-701 GCF_002007445.2 Ailuropoda melanoleuca | reverse complement strand
CAGTGCACCCTCTTTCCTCAGAATTCTCTAGAAAGTCACCTCTTCCCCTTGGGATAGAGTTCCTGGCTCCCCATTATCACGCACCCTGGACCACCCACTAATCCTCCCGTGCCCTTCTTCCTCCCTCGGACCCACACCAATCTCTTTCCTGTCTTTATTTACACCAAGAGCCCAGTAGTTTCCAGAGGGACCAGACAAGGACAGAGAACCACCAGGTTGCCGACGTGGCTCGCAAAAATCCAAAGTAACCCATATCCTGTAAGTCTGCAGCCCACGCCATACGGATGCTCGGGCGGTTCAGGAGACCACAACAAATACCGCAGACTGGGCCTTGCACAGGGATTTGTTTTCTTCACGGTCCTAGAGGCTGGACGCGTCCAAGGTCAAGGCGTGGGCAGGGCTGCCTCCTCCTGAGGCCTCTCTCCTGGGCGCGTAGATGCCGTCCTCTGCCTGTGTCCTCACACGGTCCCTGTGTGCATCCGTGTCCTTCTCTTCTCATAAGAACCCAGTCAGAAAGGATTAGGGTCAATTCTAATGACCTCATTTTAACTGATCACCTCCGTAAAGGCCTCGTGTCCAAAAATGGTCACATCCTGGGTCAGAGCTTCAACATATGAATTTGGGGGGACACAATTCAGCTCCTAACAACCCCCAAGTAAACTCTCACCAAAAAATTATAGTGCCATTCCCTTCAAATCTGG
>NW_023222312.1:345-533 GCF_002007445.2 Ailuropoda melanoleuca | reverse complement strand
GAAGCTGGAACAGCAACAGAGGGACAGGCCTAATCCACTCACGAGGAAGCAGTTGACCAAGATTAGAGCAGCAATCAATGAGTTAGAAACCAAAAGTACAGTAGAGCAGATCAGCAGGACTAGAAGCTGGTTCTTTGAGAGAATCAATAAAATTGACAGACCACTGGCAAGACTTATCCAAAAGAAAA
>NW_023222312.1:0-217 GCF_002007445.2 Ailuropoda melanoleuca | reverse complement strand
AAACTAAGCAATCTGGAAGAGATGGAGGCCTTCCTGGAAACCTATAAACTACCAAGACTGAAACAGGAAGAAATTGATTTCTTAAACAGGCCAATTAATCATGAAGAGATTGAGTCAGTGATAAACAACCTTCCAAATAATAAAAGTCCAGGCCCGGACGGTTTTCCTGGGGAATTCTACTAAACATTCAAAGAAGAAATAATACCTATTCTCCTAA
>NW_023222311.1:0-701 GCF_002007445.2 Ailuropoda melanoleuca | reverse complement strand
GCCCTGAGCCGAAGGCAGATGCCCAACTGCTGTGCCACCCAGGCGCCCCCCAAGTACACTTCTGGGCAGTCTTCCTTCATCCCCGTCTTATAACAAGGTGTCCCTCAATGGGTTCCCATGGTTTCAGTGTTTGTAGCCATGGTGGCTCTCATCGGTCAGTCAGTATGTCACTGTCATGACTATTCATTCTTCTGGAAGTGCCTTCATAGTACAGACCATATTTATTTGTTTAATCTCTGGGTCCTTAGTACATAGTACATACTATGTGTACATAGTACAGTTCCTGATGCTTAGAAAGCGCTTAGTAAATGCTGGTGGAACAAATTAATAAGAATCTGAATTACATTCCTCTACATACTCCAACTAAGTGAGCTGCTGACTGCTAAATAGTTCCAAAAAAATAGTGTTGAAAAAGTGTACATTTTCATCTGTCTCCTCTGGTGTTAACAAGATTAATACCTATTTGGCAACAAAAGTTTAGTGAGGAGCCTTAAGTTCCTTGGAGGAAAGGGGCCCTGCATATTTTAAAATTCAGTAAAAACTCCTATCCATGGTTATTGCTACATTTCTCCTTGTCCTCTGCTTATAGAGAATTCAGGTGCCCCAAACTACTTAAGAAAGTGGTACAATTTTTTAGAAGACTAAAAATGACGATTTATTAGCCCACATTCTTGTGAGATGAAATAAAAGAGATTTTTTTT
>NW_023222310.1:0-700 GCF_002007445.2 Ailuropoda melanoleuca | reverse complement strand
GGCGGTCCACCTGGTGCCGCTGGTCACACTGGAGTGAAAGGAGAAAGAGGAGAGAAGGGACCTAAAGGTGAACTTGGTCCCCAGGGTCCCGTTGGTGCTTCTGGTGCAAGCGGTCCTGCAGGTCCTAATGGTCCAGCTGGAGCTCCTGGTTCTCGCGGTGAAGTTGGCCCTGCCGGTGCTACTGGATTCCCTGGACCTGCTGGAAGAACCGGCGGACCTGGCCCTGCAGGTATGGGTGGCCCTCCCGGCCCATCTGGACATGCTGGTAAAGATGGTCCCCGAGGTCCTCGTGGTGATTCCGGCCCAGTCGGTCGTCCTGGCGAACAAGGTGGTCTCGGCCCCCAGGGTATCTCTGGAGAGAAGGGTCCATCTGGTGAACCTGGTACTGCTGGTCCTCCTGGTAGCTCAGGTCCCTCTGGTGTTCTTGGTGCTCGTGGTATCCTTGGTCTTCCTGGTACAAGAGGTGAACGTGGTCTTCCTGGAGGCCCTGGAGGCAATGGAGAGCCTGGTGCTACTGGCCCAACCGGTACCGCTGGCTCCCGCGGTGCTCCAGGTCCAGTTGGTTCTGCTGGCATGAACGGCCCTGCTGGAGAGGCTGGTCGTGATGGTAATCCTGGAAATGATGGTCCACCAGGCCGCGACGGACAAGCTGGTGCCAAGGGTGAGCGTGGATATCCTGGCAACACAGGAGGTGTTGGAC
>NW_023222309.1:0-700 GCF_002007445.2 Ailuropoda melanoleuca | reverse complement strand
GGGGTGAATGTAGAATGCTTGGCAGCCGTTCCCATGATCCATAAACGTGCTGTTTCATGGACTGTCTGATGCATTTTGACAAGAGTGATCTGGGAGAGGGTTATGTGCCGGAAGTTCTCTTTTTGGAGAACCCTGGGGGCCTGGGGAAGGCTGCTCTTGAACTGCCTCCGTGGGAGCAAACAGTGATGCTTTCAGGTAACAATGCGAATGTCAGAACAAATTTTAATGCAGTCTGTAAGGGAGCATAAGGACAGAGACGAGGAGGAGCTGAGGGCAGTTTGGCTTGGCACTGCTGCCGGGGTCACTGTCCTTCTCCCCAGTAATGTCTACATTTCTAATCCCTTGTGGTAGATACAAAATACGGTCGCATTCCGGGAGTCTGCGTGGCATGGATAAGCTAGCATCCAAATTCATGACAGGAAGTGTGTAGAACACAGAGTCACTGGTTATAAAAGGAGCTGAGAGAGACAAAAGTGAAGGGGAAATCTAATGAAAAAAGGTTGGGGTTCATCATGGAAAGAGCCAGAGCAGGGCTTCCGACCTAGACCAATCTCTGTGCCAGTGGCTCCCAAGCTTTGACATGCCCCAGAATCTTGTGGAGTGAGAGCTGCCAGATAAAAGGCAGAACTCCAGTCAAATGTGAATTTCAGAGAAGCAGTGAATCATTTTTAGTATAAGTATGTCCCATGCAAAAAAAAAA
>NW_023222308.1:0-700 GCF_002007445.2 Ailuropoda melanoleuca | reverse complement strand
GAGGGTCAAATGCATTCTTTCTGACAATTCTAAGACTTTATAAACCACCCACAGTATTATCCCAGACCCCCTGTCCTGGTGGTTAGAACACTCAAAATGACTGAGTATGTGGTAAGTTCTCCAACTCCATTCCAACCCAGTGTCCAGATCCGGTCTGTTAGGGATCTGGGTAACCTGAAGCATATGCTAGAGATAATTTGAAATCCTAAAAGAAAAGGTAGAAATGACTCACCATTCTGTGCATAGCCACTTTCTCCAGAAACGGCTTGAAGTAAATAGAAAACCATACCAAAAGCTGTACCCAGAATCGTCATTCTGAGAGAGAGAAAGAAAGGAGAGAGGAGGTGTGTGAGCCTGTGTGTAGGAATGAATGAGAGAGAGCGAACCAGTGACAGAAAGACAGACAAATCTACAGCTTTAGTACTTTATACTTACTTAACCACAGACAGGGGGAAGTATAAACACAGCAAAAAAGAAGGCAAGTGCCAGAAACAGGAAGTCTGAGTAAAAGTATTGCTGTTGTAAGCAGAGGTAGAGGAAACGAAGGGACAGAGCTTTTGAATTATTGTGCCTCTTTGGCATTCATGTCAGCCCCCAAACTTACTCTGCTTATTCCAGAGTGAGGTGGCACATTCCAATCCAGCCCCAAACTACCTGCGACTAGAGTGTGAATACGCTTCGGTTCAAAAGAAAAAAAAAA
>NW_023222307.1:0-700 GCF_002007445.2 Ailuropoda melanoleuca | reverse complement strand
TTTTTTTTTTTTCTTGTGCCTCTAGGACCAGCAATCTGTATCTGAAATTCTTCAGCTTATGGCCCAGTTTGTCAGAAAATCATTACTTGAATGTCAGGGAAAATGTTTTTGTTTCTTTTTCTTTCATTCAGTGCTCATCTATTCTTAGTCAGGTGTACTTGGTGGCATGCAATCAACATGAGCCATTGTAGAAAAGTTATCCTTGTAACAAAATGCCTGCCTATCTACCACTCCCTCACACTGTGCTAGTTTAGTGCTGGTCCAAACAATCGATAATACGTTGGTGTCATGACTTGCCAGGTGAAGGCAAATCAGTTTTGGGTTTCTTCTCAGAATTATTATAAAATCTAAAACATTAGTAATATCCAAGTCTGTAACCCAAATGCAACTATTGACGGCACTTTTAGTCATTGCTACAAAATCAGGTACTCAGAAAAAAGGCAGCTACTACATTTTTACCTAAGCCTTCATCATCCACCCTATGATTCTAAACAATAGTGCTTTCTGTGGGGCACACAAGCTGTTCTAACTCTGTGGGAGAAAACTCAACACTTTTTATTTTCCTGATGGGAAAATTATGTCATTTACACAATTGTGATAAGTTTTGTTTGTATATAGACCCTTCCTGATCATGTTTTATGCTGACTTGCTCTAAATCACAGTGGACACTGTGATTGCATTTAATAAAAATATGATAAAA
>NW_023222305.1:0-700 GCF_002007445.2 Ailuropoda melanoleuca | reverse complement strand
TTGATTTGCATTTCCCTGATGATGAGTGATGTTGAGCATCTTTTCATGTGTCTGTTGGCCATCTGTATATCTTTGGAAAAATGTCTATTCATATCTTCTGCCCATTTTTTAACTGGATCATTTGGTTTTTGCCTGTTGAGTTTGATGAGTTCTTAATATACTTTGGATACTAACCCTTCATCAGATATGTCATTTGCAAATATCTTCTCCCAATCTGGAGGTTGCCTTTTAGTTTTGATGATTGTTTCCTTTGCTGTGCAGAAGCTTTTTATTTTGATGTACTCCCAATAGTTTATTTTTACTTTTATTTCCCTTACTTCAGAAGACATATCTAGAGAAATGTTGCTATAGCCGATGTCAGAGAAATTACTGCCTGTGCTCTATTCTAGGATCTGTATGGTTTCATTTAGGTCTTTAACCCATTTTTGAGTTTATTTCTGTGGATGGCATAAGAAAATGGTCCAGTTTCATTCTTTTGCATGATGTTGTCCAGTTTTCCCAGCACCATTTGTTGAAGAGACTGTCTTTTTCCTGTTGGATATTCTTTCCTCCCTTGTTGAAGATTAATTGATGATACAGTTGTGAGTTCATTTCTGGGTTTTAAAATTCTTTTTTAAAAAAGATTTTATTTTATTTGTTTGGCAGAGAGAGACAGCCAGCGAGAGAGGGAACACAAGCAGGGGGAGTGGGAGAGGAAGAA
>NW_023222304.1:0-700 GCF_002007445.2 Ailuropoda melanoleuca | reverse complement strand
CGAGCTCCCCTGATTTACAAATGGGAAGATTTACTTTATTCCTCCATGTTTTCGTACAGGGTCTTTCCTAAAACAGACTAAGAAGGAAAGAGGAGACATAGAAAAGGTGGGAGCACAGGGTCCAGAGGACTTCCTGCAACACGAACTTCTTATTCTTACGCGACGGAAGCCCAACCACAGGTGACCTGGCGGCTCAGCGCGCTTGGCTGCTGAGCTCAGTTCTTCTGCCAGTCTAGCCTGCTGTGGGCGCCGAGGCAAGTGCTCCAACAAGTCACTGGAGAGAGCCTCAGATTGGAGTGATTGTGAAATGTGCAGAAAGCCTCAGGATGTGGGACCCAGGCCCAGGGTGAGCTGCAATCCAGGTCTAACCACCATGTGGCCCTCCAAATGAGAAAATAATTTCTTTCCCATTCTTGAAATGCCCGCTCTGGGCCAGTAGAAGGTTGATTCTTCCTGCAGCTCTCCCTGGCTTTAGACTCTAGAAGGTCTGACCCTCTCCTATCTCTTCAGTCTTGTTTTCTTGTTGGAAACATTTCGATGACTGGATATGAATTCGAACCATGGTATCTCTATCTATGCTCAGGCTAGCATCCCAGCAAGACGTCATGGAGGCTATAGCATGGGCCACACCAGTCTCTACCTGTTTCGAAGCATCTAGGCACAAGCACTGGCTCTCCGGTGATGACCTCTGGGATGGGTG
>NW_023222303.1:0-6761 GCF_002007445.2 Ailuropoda melanoleuca | reverse complement strand
CCCCCCCCAACTCATGAGGGCACACTCTCTCAAAAAAAAAAAAAATACTGAAAAGTACTTATATTTGTTCTATTTCTCCTTTTTTCAAATATCAGTTTATACTTTCAATGTCATAATATTTTAATTCTCATTAATAATTTTGTTTTTATTTTATGTATTTCCTATACATTTTTCATTCATTTATGAAATATATTAAGGGCTATTACACTAGTGATTTCAGGACGTGATAAGAAATACAAAATCAAAAATCAGAAAAAATAAATCCCTGTGTTTATGAAAATTGTTTTTTTAACCAAGGAGGTTGAAAGATATGAAAATCACAAATTAATATAATATTACAATAATACATGCAGTAGACTAATGCATGGTGCTCTGGTCACTTGGTAAAAACAAAAACAAAAACAAAAAAATCTACTCAGAAAAATCAAAGAAAAAATTCCTAAAGAAGTGACAACTGAGCTAAAATCTGAAGAAGGTGATAACAAAGGAAGGATGTGTGTGTGTGTGTGTGTGTGTAGTCTATATGGGTCTGTGTGGGTCTGTATGTGTATTTGTAACTCAGAGTGTGAAAGGGAGTCAGTGAAGTGGAGAGGTAGTTAGAGGCAAACATACAGAGCCCTCTGTTCTTTAAAAGTTCTTTTGGATCAGGGCTGGGACACAGCTAAATATAGTCAGATTCAGGTTTTAAAGATCACAATATGGGAAAGCATCAGTAGAAAAATAACTGAATAAAAATTAATGTTTATCCAGCTCATGCATTATTCTTTCACCATTAAGAATAATGAATTAGAGACATATAGATTAATTTATAGTAATATGTAAAGTTAAGGGAGATATAAATGCAGAAAATAATTAAAAATATGTACAATGCGTCTATATAAATGTATGTATTATGTATATTATATATATATATTTTTTTCTAATTTCATTGTGTGGTCATGCCAAAAGTATTCCACTTTATGTGACTTGAATGTAATTTATCTGTTTTAACCCACTGAATGAAACATTCATAATACCATCAATGCCAATTTCAGTTTTTATGTAGGTGGGCAAATAAAGGGTACATTTAGGGGAAGAGTTCAAACAATTAGTTTTTAAATTGTCTGCTTATGCCCACACATACACAGTCAATTAATTTTCAACAAAGATTCCATGAATACACAATGGGGAAAAGATAGTCTAATAAATGATGCTGGAAAAATTGGATGTCACATACAATGAAATTGGACCCCTATCTTACACAAATATCAACTCAAAATGGATTCAAGACTTGAACGTCAGACCTAAAACTGAAAACCCCTGGAAGAAAATATAGGAGGTAAGCTCTTTGATATCAGTCTTGACAATGACTTTTTGGATTTGACACTAAAAGCAAAAGCAACAAAAGCAAAAATTAACAAGTCAGACTACATCACACTAAAAACTTTTTGTGTGGCAAAGGAAATCATCAACAAGATGAAAAGGCCACCTGTAGAATGGGAGAAAATATTTGCAAACCATATATCTGATAAGGGATTAATATCTTAAATATATAAGGAACTCATATAGCTCATCAGCCATGAAAACAAATAATCAACTTTAAAATGGGCAGAGGGAATGAATAGACATTTTTCCAAAGAAGACATACAAATGACCATCAGGTTCATGAAAAGATGTTCCACACCATTAATCATCAGGGAAAGGCAAATCAAAACTGCAGTAAGATATCATTCATACTTTTTAGGATGCCTAATATCAAAAAGACAAGAAATAAATGCTGGATGTGGAACAAAAGGAATCCCAGTACACTGTTGGTGAGAATGTGAATTGGTACAACCACTAGGGATCGTTCTATAGAACTTCCTCAAGAAATTAAAAATAGACCTATATGTGATTCAGCAATCCCATTGTTGGGTATGTTTACAAAAGAAACAAAATCACTATCTCAAGGAGACTATCTGGATTCCCATATTCATGGCAGCATTATTCACGATAGCAGGATATGGAAAACAACCTAAGTGTCCATCAGAGGATGAATGGATAAAGAAAACGTGCTGTATATATGTACGATGGAATATTATTCAGCCTTAAAAAATAAGGAAATCCTGCCATTTGTGGCAACATGGATGAACTTAGCATTATGCTAAGTGACATAAAGCAGAGAGGAAAGACAAATACTGCATGGTATCACTTTTATGTGGAATCTTAAAAAAGAAAAAAAAAGTTGAACTCATAGAAACAGTAGAATTATGGTTGCCAGATTAGGGGGGGTGGGTGGAAGAAATAGGGAGAGTTTGGTTGAAAGGTACACAGTTTCAGTTATAACATGAATGACTTTTGAGGATCTAAGGTACAGCATGGTCACTACTGTTGATAATACCATATTACACAATTAAAATTTGCTAAGAGGTTAGATCTTACACATTCTTACCAAAAAAAGAAAAAAAATAGCTAACTATATGAGGTGGGTGTTTTAATTAACTTGATGGTGAGAATCCTTTCATAATGTGTACACATATGAAATCATCATATTGTGCACTTTAAATATATTACAATTTTATCTGTCAATTAAACCTCACTCAATAAAGCTGGAAAAATAAATAAGTTGTCTAGTTATGAATTTGTTCAATTTATGTCTTTTGCAAATCATATGGAAACATGAGGTAAGATTTAAGTATGCCTTCATCCCATAAGCAAATGAAGGGTTGTCGTTTCCTTGACACGTAAATTTGTATGGATATTCTACAACATTTTCTTTTATTAAAACACCATTTCCAATTATGTTCCTAAAGATTTCTACCAAAACGTTTTTACTATGCAAAATATAGCTCTTAATATATGTGATGCATCTTTGAAGTAAAGTAGTATATAAGGGCACTGGTGTGACTGTGAACCAAATACTGGTATTAGTATCTTAAACAGTCATAGCCAACTCCATTCAACCTGACGTTTCATTATATATCATTTTATGTTATGCTCATTTTATTTAATGACCATGAGACAGCATTTCCAAAACGGCAGTCGGTGTCCAGTTCATGGTTATTCTTTCATTGACTACATCATACTGCTTCAATGGATCCTTACTGATAATGATTTGCTCCTAGTATTCTGATGACTTCAAAAGGCAAAAAATTCTAAAGAAGGTCTAGGTCCTCAATGTTAAAAAAGAAAAAAAGTGATCTTAAATATTTTCATCTGCCAGAGTTGGGTAGTTTTATTTGCATTGCTTAGGGAATGCTCATTACAATTTCTTATGAAGCCTGTGCTGAAAGCACACACAGTACGACTTCCTCCAAAGCCCTGTTCATATGTGTTATCTTCTGAGCACTTTTCACATAAGCCTAAAATACTCTCAAAACTAAAATCTTAACATTAAGAAACATCACAGTGTAATGTTGAAAGTGCTTCCTACCCTCTGCCCTTCATTGCAGTTTCTGTGTACTTGTTTTAGTCAGTTTGAGCTGCTATAACAAAACTACCATAGACTGGGTGGTGTATAAACAACAGAAATTTGTTTCTCACGCATCCTGAGGCTCAGAAGACCAAGGACAAGACACCAGCAGATTTGATGAGGGCCACTTCCTGGTTCATCACTGACCATTTCCTCACTGTAAACTCACGCACGTGGCGGAAGGTCTCTTTTATAAGGGCACTAATCCCATACAGGATGGCTCCTGTCTCATGGCCTAATCACCTATCACAGGTCTTACCTCCAAATACTGTCTGTCACATTGGGGATTAGCTTTCAACATACGAATTTGGGGGATGCATAGTCATTCAGTCTATAGCAGTACTTAAAGGAAGATAAACTTGAAATTAAGTAGTGAAACTCAAGTAGCAGTCCAAAAGGGTGTCAATAGCACCTCCTAATGTCTATGTCCCAGTTGGAAATAATTTCCAGCTCCCACCCAATGTGGTTGCCAATCCTGCAGCACAACTTAGTCAAATATAATTTATACTTGACTATATATATAATTTATACTTGACTAATATATAATTTATATACCATGTTTCCCTTCCCTGCACCTTCAGTTCCCGCTACAGGGTAGAAGAAGGTGGACGAAAACAAAGGTAGAGAACATGAAGTTGTTTATCGTGAAAGGATGAAAACACATTAAGGAAGATATAACACCTCAATGCAACAGCAGCTGTCTCCAGGCATTTTTCCTAAAACACTGCATTAAAACAAAATCCCTTTAGAAATGGAGTTCATTTTTCTTTTTTGAAGACTAAATATAGAGCACAGGCAGTATAAAGGTTAATTTTCTTAGCAATTAGTGTTAAACACTCAGATGTGGAGGCTTCACAAGCCACAATGTTAACTGTGGCGGCAGTGTGCCGGGGGCCCAAAGAAGAGAATCATTAGAAAGTAATGGGAGACTCATTCCTCAGGTGCTGTAACTAATATTTTTATCAATTCCTACAGAGAAAGAATTAAAAAATAATGTAGAAATTCTATGGAAATGTACTGTTCAATTAGGCTTAAGGAACTCTATGTCACTCTACAATCACACTGCATCACTCTCAGAACTAACTTCATTAACGTTAAATTTTACAAGCAATACATACATTTATTTATTTATTTATACACTTTAGAAACTATGGTAGGAGTTAGGTTGATTTATCTTGTATATATCTCTGGGTATATATTTTTTTTTTGGAGGGGGGAGGGTAGTGCAGGGAGAGAATCTCAAGCACACTCGCTGCTGAGTGCAGAGTCCACCACAAGGCTTAATCTCACAACCCTGAGATCATGACCTCAGCAGAAATCAAGAGTTGGACACTTAAATGACTGAGCCACCAGGTGCCCCAAAATATTCCTTTTTTTTTTTTTAAATTAACGAGCTCTAAACTTATACAGGTAAAACGATAATGCAGAGGTTTCTTCACTTAGAAGTTATGTAAAAACCACAGGGACAACAACAAAGCACACTGTGGTTGTGCCTATATTCCATAGTGAAGGGCCTTATTATTTTGTATCCATACTTACATGTTATGGCTAGCAGGAGATACACAGTTTGTTTTGAAGACATTTTTGAAATCTCATTCACTGAAAGCAAACAAATTGGTGGAGATTTCTTAAACTGTGTGAATAAAGGAAGAATTTCTGATAGATGCTTCATCTCTTTGAATATGATTTGTACTTGCTTTGTTCTTTTCCATAATACTCTCCTAGTTTTAGGACTTTTGTTATTAATTGTAGGATGTTCCCAATGTTTATATTTATATATATACTTGCTTCCAGTGAAGTCAAATTTTAAGTCAATGCCTATAGGTGAGTTTCTGTCCCTGCTCTTAGCTATGCTAATGGTTTACTGTCTCATTTGGTTATTAATAAGGGTTGGATATATGTTACTGGGGTATTGGTCCCTTCTCTTTTATGCTAGTTCTCAGATCAAGGAATCTGAGTATCCATCTCTCCACTGGACCTAGTAATTGGTTGCCCCACTGCTACAGGGCTTGGATGCCACTCTTAATTTGAATATTCTCTTTCTTTTCAATAATAAGAGATACCTGATTATCTGAGTACCTATATACCTCACAGGACATGGGTTTCGTTGATTTTCAGTTTTATTGCCTTCTCAGTCTTATCATAGTTGTTAGATCTCATTTTTCCTGTCTCCCAAGTTGCTGAGAAAAATAATGTTCCTTATTTCCAAAATTCTATATATAATGTTTGATTATCCAGATTACTCCCTATAATTCTTATGTAAACTTTGATTTTATATAAGGAAATACTCAGCAGAAATTTGCATGTTCCTGGTGCAGGAGAATTTTTGAATCCATATTTTTTACCTGCTCACGATACAATGCACTGGGATTTGTGTCTGCATCCTTAGTAGATTTGGGGAATTAAATGGATCTCTTTTCCCCAACCATATTCTTACCCTATAACCTTGGTCTCTGTATGCATTATGAATTTTCAATGTATTGTTTCAATATATAGGCTATTAGCTATTAAAATGTAACAAAAAAAGTTAAGTTTTCTTTGCTGAGGTAATAAGACAAGACAATAACGGAGTCCCAGGGGTTTTCTTTCATACCAGCAAAGTGCTTTTAAAGCAGTTTCACCAAGAGCATGTATGCATTTTTCTAAACATTCACCAAACTATTCAATATATTACTAAATAAGACTGTAGAATTTTTTTGTTTCAAAAGAGTTAATTTTAGCACATATATTCTCTCTCCATTCCATGATCCTCAAAGAACAAAGTGAACTAACAAATGCTACTATTTATAGACTCACATTTCACATAACGTGCTTGTTGGATCAGTAGCGTATATAACTATATAGTGTATAGACCCGTCCCCAAACTTACTAAATCAGACACTCTTCAGGGTAAAGCCCAGAAACCTGTGTTTTGATGACTTGTGGTGGCCATGAAAATATGACACTCAGAGGGACTCCTGGGTGGCTCAGTCAGTTAAGCGTCTGCCTTCGGCTTAGGTTATGATCCCAGGATCCTGGAATCAAGCCCCACATTGGGCTTCTTGCTCAGTGGGAAACCTGGTTCTCCCTCTGCCTGCAGCTCCCCCTGCTTGTGCTCTCTCTCTCTCTGACAAATAAATAAAACTTAAAAAAAGATAAGGCACTCAGATCTGTTGAAAGGAGCAAAATTATGATGGCCCTAACCACAGCCCTTTTGGTTCCGCCCCCATTTTTGCACAAAGGCTGCTTCTATCCAATGACTGAATGGAGTAGATATCCTAATGGAGGTATGTTTGCAAGATGCTGAACTCCATTAACAGGTGACTTTGGCTCATTGCACCATTCTTTTTTT
>NW_023222302.1:0-700 GCF_002007445.2 Ailuropoda melanoleuca | reverse complement strand
GTGTGTGTGTGTGTGTGTGTGTGTGTGTGTGTGTGTGTGAAAAGCTCCTGAAACTGGCCTCTTCTCTTTCTATAGTATCAGGATTTACTGCCTAGAGTTTGCAAATGACTGTTTGTGGTGGAATAAAACAAAATTACAGTGGTAGGGACAGTAATTGATCTTACTTTGGGAAACAGGGAAGGGAAGTAGGTGAGGGAGTCAGTGGCGAGTGACCTTGGGTGGCTCAGGCCACTTCTCCAGTGTCTCCATCTCTACGATGGTGTGAGCACCAAAGGAAATCCTACAAATAAACCATGAAGCATTATATAAACAGTAGTTACCGATGCCCTAACATGCTATTTTTTTTTATAAAAGGTAATATGTGCACATGGTAAAATAAATTTTCTTTTTTTAAAAAAGATTTTTAAAAATTTATTTGTCAGAGAGAGAGGGAGAGAGAGACAGAGAGCAAGCACAAGCAGGGGTAGCGGCAGGCAGAGGGAGAAGCAGGCTCCCCGCTGAGCAAGGAGCCCGAAGCAGAACTTGATCCCAGAACCGTGTGATCTTGACCTGAGTCGAAGGCAGCCGCTTCACCTACTGAGCCACCTAGGCATCCCGATAAAATAAATTTTCAAAAATAAAATTTCAGTGGCGCCTGGGTGGCAGAGCGGTTGGGCGTCTGCCTTCGGCTCAGGGCGTGATCCCGGCGTTATGGGATCGA
>NW_023222301.1:0-700 GCF_002007445.2 Ailuropoda melanoleuca | reverse complement strand
TATTGGGATTCTTTGAGCAGGCTTTACCTGCCAAGGCCTCAGAAAACCTCTGTCTTTTGTCCCCACAGTGGCCTCCATGAAGAGTCCCATATTCGGTCCCCAGGAAGTGAGCAGTGTGGAAGGTGGCTCAGTATCCATCACATGCTACTACCCAGACTCCTCCGTCAACCGGCATACCCGGAAGTACTGGTGCCGGCAGGGAGCCAAGGGCCGCTGCACAACCCTCATCTCTTCGGAGGGCTATGTCGCCAAGGACTATGAGGGCAGAGCCAACCTCACCAACTTCCCAGAGAGCAACACGTTTGTGGTGAACATTGGCCATCTCACCCGGGGTGACTCTGGGCGCTACAAGTGTGGTCTGGGCATTAGTAGCCGAGGCCTGTCCTTTGATGTGAGCCTGGAGGTCAGCCCGGGTAAGCACCCAGCCTCCTTGGGCTCCTTTGGAAAAGTGGGAGGGACTCATCTCAGTTGCAATTGGAGGGCTTGGCTTGAAGAAGAATTTCCTGAGAGGGAAGAGTGTCTGGCATGGGGTAGGGAAGGCTGTGACTTTTCTTTCCGGAGGCAAGGACTTTTCATAATAGAACATGGAAATGAGACTGATGGGACCCTCTTGGGGGTGGTGGGTACACTTTCTAGGTCTTCAGGGCCTATAACATTTGAGGGTTTTACTAAGGCTGTAGCTTAGAAGGGCATCAGGAGA
>NW_023222300.1:1461-1718 GCF_002007445.2 Ailuropoda melanoleuca | reverse complement strand
AATATAGAATCCCTAAGGGCAGAATTGAGAGAGAATCTGACAGAAATTAAAAATTCTATGAGGCAAATGCAATCAAAACTAGAGGCTCTGACGGCCAGGGTCACTGAGGCAGAGGAACACATTAGGGAATTGGAGGATGCGTTAGTAGAAGAAAAAACGAAAATTGAAGCTGGTCTTAAAAAAATCCACACCCATGAATGTAGATTACAGGAGATTACTGACTCTATGAAATGATCCAATGTCAGAATCATCGGCAT
>NW_023222300.1:832-1227 GCF_002007445.2 Ailuropoda melanoleuca | reverse complement strand
GCCAGGGCAAAGAAATTTCTCAGGTACCAAGGCAAAGGTATCAGAATTACATCAGACCTGTCTACACAGACCTGGAATAAGACAAAGGGTTGGGGGGTCAAGTTTAAAGCTCTTTCAGAGAGAAACATGCAGCCAAGGATCCTCTATCCAGCAAGGCTGTCATTCAGAATTGATGGAGAAATAAAGACGTTCCAGAATCGCCAGTCATTAACCAATTCCATAACCATGAAACCAGCCCTACAGGAGATATTAAGGGGGGTTCTATAAAGGTAAAGGCCCCAAGAGTGATACACAGTGCAAAGTCATAACCAATACAAAGACTTTACAGGCAACATGGCATCATTAAAATTTTATCTCTCAGTTCTCAGTGCCAATGTAAACGTTTCAAATGCTCC
>NW_023222300.1:0-650 GCF_002007445.2 Ailuropoda melanoleuca | reverse complement strand
GATAGATTGGATTTTAAACTAGAGGCTATAGAGAGAGACACAGAAGGGCACTATATTATTCTAAAAGGAAGTATTCAACAAGTGGATATGACAATTATAAAAATACGTATGCCCCCAACAGGGGAGCAGCAAGATACACAAGCCAACTCTTAACAAGAATCAAGAGACATATAGATAAAAACACATTAATAGTAGGGGACCTCAACACCCCACTATCAGAAATAGACAGAATAACGTGGCAAAAACTAAGCAAAGAATCAAAGGCTTTGAAAGCCATACTCGATGAGTTGGATCTCATAGATATATATAGAACACTCCACCCCAGAACCAAAGAATATTCATTCTATTCTAATNCCAAAGAATATTCATTCTATTCTAATGCCCATGGAACATTCTCAAGAATAGATCATGTTCCGGGACACAAAACAGGTCTCAACCGATACCAACAGATTGAAATTATCCCATGCACATTCTCAGACCACAACACTCTGAAATTGGAACTCAACCATAAGGGAAAATCTGGAAGAAAGTCAAACACTTGGAGACTAAGAACCATCCTGCTCAATAATGACTCGATATACCAGGAAATCAAAAATAAATTTAAACAATTTATGGAGACCAACGAGAATGAAAACACAATGGTCCAAAAC
>NW_023222299.1:0-700 GCF_002007445.2 Ailuropoda melanoleuca | reverse complement strand
GTCTTTCCCTGGTAATTTTCTGTGTGCTGTCCTTTAGTGCCATTTTCTAGCTTATCACTGTTCCCTGGAGCCTCATAGGCTGGTCCATAAAACCGTCCTCCTTATGTCCCACCCCGGTGCCTCCAGTATGGCTCATGCTTCATTGGCCTACCGCTCACCATGGGCATCACTGCTCATTCAGCCCGCACTCATGGCTAGTGGCCCACGTGTAATGAGGACAGAGGCATACCCATAGGATGAGCTGACTAATGGGATACAGTTGGAAAACAATCCCTTCCTTATCTCTATGAATGGAGGGATGGATTTTTAAAAAGACATATTATGAGCAACACTTTAAGATTTATGATACAAAATTAAAGAGTGAAGTCAACTTACTTCTAAGGAAGGAGGCTAATAAATGTATTCACAATGTGCTGTGACATGAGAGATCATTTCTTTTGTCATATCATCAAATCAGGAAAACAACTAGCAATAAGTAACTAGTATCCAAAAATCTGATTTTTTTGTATCACTGGTAAAGTTTGTCAAAAGTAGGAAGAAAGTAGGGTGTTTGAAACATTATGCATAAGAAAAAAGATTGACACAGCTTTTAAGTAAGAATAATGACAATAATAAGGGGACAGAGGAGTCTCTATATCATGGTGAATGGAAAGATTTAAGTTGCTATTTCTCACTGACAAGAACAGGAGATAAGAGTGCA
>NW_023222298.1:0-700 GCF_002007445.2 Ailuropoda melanoleuca | reverse complement strand
TTTTTTTTTATCAAATCTTCGGTGTTTTACAAAGATGATCATGTCATCTGCAACCAAACACTGTTTTATTTTTTCTTGCCTTATGTGTATACATTTTATTTTATTTTCTTATTAGGACATTGACAAGGACTTCCAGTAAAATGTTGAGAAAAGTGGTGAGAGAAGACATCCTCAACTTGTTCCTGATCTCAGTGGGAAAGTTTCAAGATTCTCATTGAGTATGGTGTTAGCTGTAGGGTGTTTTATAGATAATCTTTATGAAGTTGCAAACATTGCTGCTATTTCTACTTCAGTGAGAGTTTTATCAGGAATGGGTGTTGGATTATGTCAAGTGCTTTCTCTGCATTTATTGATATGATCATGTGATATTTCCTTTTTAGTCTGTTGAAGTGATGGATTATATTAATTGATTTTTGAATGGTGAGGTAGAATGCATACCTAGAATAAAAATGACTTGGTTTGTTATATAATACTTTTTATATGTATTTTGAGTTGATTGCTAATTTGTGGTTGATGATTTTGCATCTGTGATCATGAGACAGATTGGCCTACAGTTTTCTTTTTTTTGTAATGTCTTTTTTGGTTTCAGTAGTAGGATAATGCTGACCTCATAGAATGAGTTAGCAAATTTTCTCTCTGCTTCCATCCTCTGAAAGGGACTGTAAAGAATTGTATATTTGTGAGGAGGAGTTAAGATGGC
>NW_023222297.1:0-700 GCF_002007445.2 Ailuropoda melanoleuca | reverse complement strand
GTGTTCCCTCTCTAGCTGGCTGTCTCTATCTCTGTCGAATAAATAAATAAAATCTTTAAAAAAAAATAAAATAAAATAAAATGTGAGCTCATGTCAATAAAACGGGGGGAGGGGACGCTTTCCAAGGACTGTGAACATTTCCATGGGGCTGTAAAAATACATAGAAGGGAGGGAGAAGCGCCAAATACCTGTCCGATATTTGGCCAAATGCCGCCAAATACCTCTGTACAAGTACAGAGGCAGGAAAAGGGAAGATAGACAAGATTTAATGGAATGAAAACATGAGGCAGTGCATTTATGCTCAATTACTGCCTCACAAAAGTATCTTTTGTGTACAGCGCTTTGCATTTTGGAATATTCTGTCTCATACAATTGGAGCTTAGAGTAAGGAGTCCAGGCCAAATTCTGCCGCTGATACAAGTGTTATCTCCGTCCCACTAGCGAACCTCTCTTTTGGTGGCTTTAGTGTCATCGGTGAAACGGGGCGGGGTGGACTAAGCCTGTAGCTCAGCCAGCCATTCTAATTTCTATCCAAAGCTTTGGGCAGTTCAATACCAACCAGCAAGCGAGCGCCTCTTCCGCGTGGCTGCGGAGGGGATGCGGGTCATTCCCACTCTTCCGCCGGGGCTCCCCAGGTGACCGGAGGAAAGGCGGACGAGTGCGGCGCTGTCCGTGCGCCCACTCGCACCGGCCTCGAGCC
>NW_023222296.1:0-700 GCF_002007445.2 Ailuropoda melanoleuca | reverse complement strand
GTGCCCTCGGGATGTCAGTTTGGTAGAACTGTGGAGAAATTAAACTGGAGAAGGCCACACTCAGAGTAGACGGAGAAAAATCTAAGGCGTCAAGGAGCAAGACGCAGAGACCCGCGGTCCTCCTGACGTGGTGTGAAGTCGAGAGCGTTCTGCCTGCATCACACACGTGCCATACAGCCTTCCCTCCCCCGCCGTGCCCTTCCTGGCTGAGCTTCTCCCAGGTCAGCCTGCAGCCCCCAAGGCTCAATCCTGCCCCCAGCCATGCTCGATCATTTCCAGGAATTTACAAGGTTGTCCCAAAGGTGGCCCGAGGGCTGCTCCGTCCTGCAGCTCCCCGGAGTTTGGAGCATCTCTGGGAAGCTTCCTAACCACTGTCCTGGAACCGAGGGGTGCTGGCTGTGTGCAGGTCCCACCGAGGCCCAGGAGTACCTGTAGGAGCCTTCCTGCAGTTTGAACAGCCTAACTGTGGATGCCACGAGAGCGGGCTGACCAGCCCAGCCGCCGCCGAGCCCAGACCTCATGGAGGTCAGGTGTGGACAGGAAGAGATAAGCTACATAGCACACAGCCCATGGAAGCCTTGCCTCCACGTGGGGCCCCTGAGCCCGCTGTGTGACAGTGAGTCCTCGTAGAGCATCATGCCCAGATTACGGATGAGGGCATTAAGCTCAGCAGCACTGGTGTCACTTGTGGAGGGAAACG
>NW_023222295.1:0-700 GCF_002007445.2 Ailuropoda melanoleuca | reverse complement strand
TTTAAGGAGAGCACTTGTGATGAGCACTGGGTGTTATAGGTAAGTGATGACTCACTAAATTCTACACCCCAAACCAATTTTATCACATATGTTAACTGAATTTAAATAAAATGTTAAAAAGAAAAATAAATGAAAGTGAGAAAAGTTTTTTAAAAAACCAAGATGAATATGCTAAGTGTGTTCATTGTTACTGACGTGTTCGTTTTGTTCAGCAGATGAGACTAGTAAGTATAGTTGCGCATCCTAATACTGTCGTAAATGCCCATCTTCAGTTACTTCTGTATGTAGCCTTCTCTGTTTATTCCCAAGTCCTCTCAGCAGTGAGAAAGCTGTCTCCCAGCACAGCTGTGTGCTTACTTATTTGGTCAGTTTTAGTAAACACATAAAATAGTTTCAGAATTGATAGCCCATAGACCTGTAAAAAATTTGCAACCAGATAATATTTGCCTTATAAATCTCTTTTTTTAAAATTTTATTTATTTCTTTATTTGAGAGAGGTAGAGAGAGTGTGGAGAGGAGCAGAGGGAGAGGGACAAGCAGACTCCATATTGTGCATGGAGCCTGATGCAGGCCTTGATCCCATGACCCCAAGATCATGACCTGAGCCAAAATCAAGAGTAGGCTGCTTAGCTGACCAAGCCACCCAGGTGCCCCTAAATTTCTCTCTTAATAGAATTGAGACAGCAGTCAAATTCTTTTG
>NW_023222294.1:0-700 GCF_002007445.2 Ailuropoda melanoleuca | reverse complement strand
TCAGCTCCAGGGTGAGGGCCCTGCTCCTGAGGCTCAGATGGAGGCAGACCACAGAGGAGAGGTGAACTCCCAGGGGAATGTTCTGGGCCTTGCTCGATTTTAAGCCAGCAGCCAGTCTCACAGAGATTTTATGGATAAGGGGAAAAAGCCCTGTAAGAATCATCTCTGTTTTTCTTCTCCATCATGGCCCTCCTTCGCTCACTATACCGTGAAGAGAGTGCCAGTGCAGTGGTCGGAATCTGAGCTTTGCACCTCCCTTTCTTTCATCCTCCTTTTTACTAAATGAGTAGTTGGGGCACCCAGAGTGCTGACAGTTAGGCTTTGACAACTCTGTCTCTAATGCCACCTCAAAGGTCATTTACTCAACCTTGTGTTTTTTTCACATGAGAAGAACAGACTCTGGGTATCCAAGAGCAGAGCCTGTCAGATATTTGGAGGGACCTGGGCCACTTCAGTCTTTTGCATCTCCTTGTATATTAAAATAAAAGAAGCAATTAAAAATGAGAGTTATAAAAATTGGGCATATCTTAAATGTTTACATTTTGCAAATCAGAACTCTTTACAGAAAAAAAATGCAGTCCATTGTATCTTGGTAGTCACAAAATCTTAGAAAAATAGTGTGCTGTAGGCAGTGTTGTATAGTCACAAACTTAAGTTTAAGGTTGAACAATGAAGTCTTCGTTCTTCAGGACTGTCTGAG
>NW_023222293.1:0-700 GCF_002007445.2 Ailuropoda melanoleuca | reverse complement strand
TAAGAAAAGACTTTAAATTAATACTTACACACATATCTAATCAATCTTTATATTTATAATAATAGAAACAAAAGATAAATGTAATGAAGGAAAAACAAGGGTTGCTATGAGAGTGCATATTAAGGTAACCTACACAACAGGTTTGCTAGAATATCAAGAAATTCAATAAAATTAAATTACCATAATTATAAGATACCTACATATATCTACAGAATTTTTTTTAGCAACAATTAGGTGAGATAAGAGACAACTTAATTTTTGCATGTATTCAAGATAATTTTTTTAATGAGTACCAGGCTCATTGAATCCTCATTTTTTGGAATATGAAATAATAAAGGAGAAAAATGTTAAATGCTCAGTTAAAAACATCTAATTTACTATAAAGAGTATATCAGCCTAATTCCTTTTAAGGAAGCAAAATGAACATTTTTGGGTTGAGAACTAACGGGGATCAAGTAAAATGTGTGTTTCTAGTTGAACATCAGATTTCCTTAAGGACAAAGCAGTTTTATGTAAACAGTTTTTAGCAGTAGCGTTTTAAAAGCCTGTTATGCATTAGAGAAGTAAATTGCATTATTCTAAAATGTTAAGCATTTCCCAGAACAACTGAGCACAAAATCATTTATCAACAATTTCATCTACAATTATTCATAAAAATAGATTTTAATACATGGCAGGATTCTTGGGTAGGTCTAGATAG
>NW_023222292.1:0-13319 GCF_002007445.2 Ailuropoda melanoleuca | reverse complement strand
CGCCGAGGGCCGCCGCCGGGCCTTCTCCACCTGCTCGTCGCACCTCACCGTGGTCCTGCTGCAGTACGGCTTCTGTGACTTGGTCTACCTGCGTCCCCAGTCTAGCTCCTCGGTGGACGAGGACCGCCAGTTTGCCCTGGTCTACACCTTCGTCACCCCCCTACTCAACCCGCTGATTTACACTCTTAGGAACAAGGATGTCAAAGGTGCCCTGAAAAAGGCCATCAGTAGCAAAGGAAGAGCTGAAGCTCTCTGAAGTTTTTGGGGGACCTGAAGGAGGTCCTTGAGCACGTGACAACGGTGAAACTCTTCCATGCCGGATTTACATTTCTCTCTCCAAAGTTTGGATTTTCATGAATTCTGCAACGTTTCGTTGCTACAGTTCATTTTCATTTTTTTAAAGTTCTCTGAAACTTTAAAACTCTGTAAACCGGACAGGGATACTGTAGGCTGCTGTTCACTTAGCCACAAGTTAAAGTCTACATTTCTTCTGAAGCAACATCGTTGTCTTTGAAGCCTCCTCTCGAGAAGCCATGGTATTAACTGATTCCTTGAAGAATGTTCATAAGGATATTTCACTTCATACACCTTATTCTTGTGTTTGTCTTTAAAGTGTGACAAGTAACTGCCTGGTCACTTTACCCGTTTCCTTCCTTAAGCCTCTTTCTCCTGTTACAAGGTCCCTGTGGGTGGGTCTAATCTACGCTCCCACATTTCAATCCAGGAATGCACAAGAAGATCAGGAAAGATGGCGCATGACGAGGTCGGGGATACACGTGAGGTTCAGTGGGGTGGAGTCCGGAGCCGACGACCAAGAAAGAATTCTTGAGGCGTCTTTGGTGCAAAATTGGTGGTTTATTAAAGCACGGGGACAGGACCCGTGGGCAGAAAGAGCTGCTGCACCGGGGTTGTGAGGGGTGGCTGATGATATACTATGGGGGTTGGGGGAAGATAAGGAAAAAGGGAGGTTGAGGAAATACTTTCATATGTTAAAGAAGACTCCCAAGATACTGGAGGCCTTGCCATTGTCAAGTCAAGTTAAGGTTTTCCCTCCAGCAAGGCATTAACATTAAGATGGTTGGGAACTTCCTGGAGGCTGCAGATTATAAGGACATTTAATTGTATCTACATTCCCTTCCGGAAGCTAGGTTATTGGTAGAAATGCTTCCTTCTTGTAAACTGCTAAAGACATTTGCAAACTGAGGAAGACTCAAGTTTTGCAGGATTGTGGTATCTGTAGGTTAACTATTTCTTTGTCCTTTAGGGCAGCCAGGAGTGCCTGAGGAATGTCACGTACATCCCATGGGGGCGGGGGAAGGTTGTAGGGTGTCAGTTTCTGCTTTGTCCTCAGCTTGCCCTCTGTTCCCTCATCAGGGCAGAGCCAGTATGCTTTGAGAATTAACATGTGTTGAGAGAACACTGCCAGATTTCCAACATAAGACCCCTAAATTTGGGAAAACAAGAGTGGCTCATCAAGTCTCACGGTCAAACACTCTAGCAGTCATCCTCTGTATTGGTCAGCATTCTCCAGAGAAACAGAACCAATAGAAGAAACAGAGAGGTGCTTTTAAGCAATTGGCTCATGTGATTGTGGAGTTTGGCAAATCCAAAATGTTCAGTCCAGGCCAGCAGGCTGGAAGTTCCAGCAGGGGTTGGTGTTGCCACCTTGAGTTTGAAGACAACAGAAGAAGAATCCCTTCCTTTTCTGGCCATTTCAGCCTTTTCTCTCAAGATCTTTAAGTGATTAGATGAGGCCATCCACATTACAGAGGGTAAGCTGCTCTGCACAAAGTCTCCTGATTTACATGTGAATCACATCTAAAAACACCTTCACAGCACCATCTTGACTGGTGTTTGACTAAACGACCAGGTACCATGGCCTAGCCAAGTAGACTCATAAAAGTAACCATAACAATCCACGCCTTGCAACTTAGCACCCAGACTCATCTCCTTAAACCATATTTGATCTCATAAAGACAATAGCAAAGTCATACTTCTCCCTAACCTGATACAATTATCCTGCATATAACCAAAAATGTACTAACCCTTTCCCCGGAAGAGGATGCAAAGTCCTTGGGTGATGTTCACTTCTCCTTTTTACTCTGGAACTTAAATACTATGATGTTAAGTTAATACATTTTATGTTATATTGTAATGGGGTAAGGAGGGAAGAAAATACATACATACATACATACAAACATATTCATTTTAAAAATAAACACATGCAATTATAGTCCTCCACAAATGGTATGTGGTCAAAACTGGTATTTATAAATCCCTTCTACAAGACCCATTCCATATTCCCTTTTTCCTCAGAAAGTATCACAGCTTGTTATGGTTCTTTACCTAGCGGGGTGACCCAAACTTTTCTTCCTGAAAGGCCTGGGACTTTAGCAGTCCTGCTTGAATTGGGTTATTGTAGTGGTCCGTTAATTTTAACCACAGGGCATGCTAGTGCTAAGAAATACCCCAAGGGATCTCCTGTATTAAAGGCATACTCTTCATTACCTCCACTGTGGAACAGCAGTCCAAATCCCCCTTAGTAATCAGGATCAGTTACCCCAGTCACATATATTTACCTGTTGATTCAGAATCACAAGGAGCCCAAAGTGGCCAGGTTACAGTCTTAATTTCCAGTTCAACAGAATCATTGTTGTGTCTCCTAGTGGAGTCATTCCTCCCATTGGTACAAAGACCTCTTGACCAGAAGAGCTTACGGTCATGGGGACAGAAAGCGATAATTTTGCTAGTGGATAACCAGGGCGCCACTCCCATTTCCACCCACTGATTTGTAAGAACTGCCTATGGAAAAAAAACAGCACCACAACTGATTTGGAGTACATATAGCCTCCTGAAGAAATCTGCCCCAGCCCTGAAAGGTACTGCCAGCTAGCTGGTGCTGTAACTTAGTCTTCGAAAGGTCATTCACCACTGTACCAAGCCAGATGCTTCAGGATGGTGGGGAACATGGTAAGACCATGAACATGGTCTTCATTTATGCACTTCATTTACTATAAAGTGAGTTCCTTGAGCAAAAACAGTGCCATATGGGACACCACGACTGTAAATAAAATATTCCATAAGTTTTTAGTTTTGGCAGAAGCATTGTGTGCAGGGAAGACAAACTCATATCCACAGTAAGTGCAAATATGCATCCCAAACTGGGGGGAAAAACCTCAGGATGGCTTAAGTGGCCCACTGGACCCACAGTGAGATGAACTTGGACTAAAAAAAAAATCCATTAATCACCTGGCCTCCATCTGCACCTACTCTGACTAGGGACTAGAGTTACATCCGGGTCTCCTGAAACTAGTATCAACTCACTGCCTGTGTATAGTAGTCCTGAAAATTCTGATTATTTCCTTTCCCTCAATGTAGTCATGGTGCTATAGGTCTATTGGCCCATTTCGGGAAGGCTGGGGAAAGATTGATGGTATAAACTTTTGGCAGCACAGTAGGGTCCTTCCTCATGAGGACCCAGCCTCCCCGTCATTCAAGGGGTTCTAGGTCTGTAAATTAGCTCAAGTCTGGGAACTGATTTTCTGTTTTATGATTCAAGTTAGACTTTTGTTCACTTGACCTGGAACCCTTCCACTTATATAGATCAAGTAAGAATGTAGTAGACTTCTCATCCAGCGTTTTAGGAAGACTGTGATCAGCTAGCCAAGGCCATCGGTCTCTGTAATCAGACTATTCTGATCACTGCTTTGACTCTGTGCGCATCATGGTAGCCATGACCATGTTGCCTTTCACAATTAAGTACCATCACTTGGCCCTCGCCACCTTTGGGATCCCATTATTTCCGTTGCATTTAGGTTTCCCAATTTAGTGGCAGGAGATCTCACTGTAATTTCTGGCAGAGAGAAAAGCAGTCACTCAGCTCTTCAGAAATGCTGGGGCTCCCCTTACAAATTTGTTTCTCACAGTCATGGTGAAAAGTGTGTCTTCTGGACTCTCCTGGGGTAGGTAAGCCAGCAAATCCACTCTAACATCTAGTCTGCTAAAGCCTTTGAATTGTTTTCTCTACAGTATACCAAGGCAAGAATGGCATTTCAACTTATTTTGGTGTAGGCCGCCACATTTGAGCCAATCAAGTCCTTAGAGCCCTTTCTAGCACCCCAAGCTGCAATGTGAATCTAGAATCTATGCTTTGTGGGCCCTTGTCAATAAGTTCAGCCCGATCCAACATTGTGTACCTTCCATCGTTAGCCCACATATGTAACATCCATTTCTACACACATTCCCAAGATGTTTGTTCGTGCAAATTGGGGGAAAAAAATCATGTAGTTCTTTCATAGTGTAGTGCACCTCTTCACAGGTTAGACTTTGTACCTCACTTTTCAGGGCTGCTGGGACTTGAGCCTAGTTACAAAGAGGGGTTGTGGGAGTGGGTCCAATGGAGAACCAGCAGTATCTCACAAGACAAATCCCTCGGAGGAGGCCATTACAGGCATAGCAGGGTTAATCTCCTCAGTGGGAGTGGTATGGTCATTCTACTGGCAAAGAAGACTCATCAGAATTTAGGGATTCTATGTCCCCAGATTCATTAGGATTATCCCATATGTCTCTGTTCCAACTTTCGGGATCCCATTCCTTCCCAACTAATGTCTTCAGGTTTCAGAAAGAAACCCTGTGAGATTGGGAATCTCATTTGCATTGTAAATCAGACACTCACAGAATGATATTCTGGGTTTGGTTTTCAGCACCCTCAGCTCAGGAACTATGGATACACTGGTCTTTCAAGGCACACACATAAGTTTTCAGGTCATTTATGCAATAGTTGAGCTGAGAATTTGAGTCTCCAAGCTCAACCTTCTCTTTCCCACTTATTTTAGTGCACTCAGAAGCAACCAGCCAATCTTATTATATTCAGCACTTTGACAAAAATGTTTGAAGGTATTGTCTCTGTAAGTACTGATTTGTTGTATCCAGTGGTGACATTTTGCAGATCTCTGTTGCTGCATCACACCATGGATTCTCAGTGTTCTCTTTACAACAGAAATGGAGTCATTGCAAGCTTTAAATCTAATCAGATCAGAGAACCAATTCCACAAACAGCAGAACCAATTCAGAAAATCCATCCTTAATATTTTGTTCCTCAGGAACCACTCTTGGTATCAAAGCCGTATTAATGAGGATTCTCCAGGAAGCAGAACCAATGGAAAGAGCTGGAAAGAGTTGGTTGTATGGAGAGAGAGGGAAAAAAAGAAAAATTTATTTTATGCAGTTGGTTCATGCAACTGTAGGTCTGGTGGGTCCAACATCTGCAGGGTAGGCCAGCAGGATGAAGACACAGGGAAGAATTGATGCTGCAGCTTGAATGGGAAGTCATTCTAGAGGCAGAATTCCCTCTTGCTCAGGGGGCCTCAGTCTTTTTTCTCTTAAGACTTTCAGCTGATTAGATGAGGCCCACCCACATAACAGATGGTAGTCGGCTATACTCAAACCCTCCTCATTTAGTTGTTAATCTCATCTAAAAAACACCTTCACAAGAAACATCCAGACTGGTTTGAAAAAATATTTAAGAACTGTGGCCTAGCCATATTAACACATAAAATTGACTACTACGGACCAGGAAATGACAAAAAACGATCTGATATAACTTCAAATCACAGTGGTATTACTTATGTTTCTATATTAGAAAACTGTGAGGAAATCCCTTTAACAGCATTTTATTCACTAGAAACTCATCATATAAAATATTACGTTAACATATGCAGTTATCTAGGTCTTCACAATACATTGAATTTCAAACAAATTCTCACTCTGTTTAGTTTTAATCTTTAGAAAAAGATTAAACCCTTGGTCTAAGGAGTTACTGAAGGCAGTGTGACATTCTTTTAAAAATAGATACTTATTCTCCTCTCACTTCCTTTAGGATCCTGAAAAACCACTGGGCTTTTACACTCAATTGTCAGTGGACATTATTAGATGAAATCAAAAGATCCAAGTGAGTCCTATTTTTGCCACTGACTTGTTAGGACACTATACAAATCAGGCCACTTCTCTGCATCTCATTTTCTTAATGAAGGTCTCTGGATGATAGGATTTCCAATATCCTCATGCCTGGATATGCTTCAATTTCAGTATTTTTTATTTTAGGCATGCTGGGTTGGGTTTTTTTGTTTGTTTATTTGTTTTGGTTTCTTTTTTTCCCCCCAGCTTTGGGTTCCTTAACTTCCATTGCATTTCCCTCTGTTTGAATTGCTTTCTCCCCCAAATGTCATAGCTAGCTTCCTGTCATCACTTATGTTTCAGGTCAAATGCCACCTCCTCAAAGAAGAGGCTTTTGATGACCTTCCTCCTCTAATCACTAACCATCCCTGTAACTTGTTATGCTTTCTTCATGGGACTCATCACTATCTAATGATGTCTAACTGACTTCTTTACCGTGTTTATTCTCTGCATCATAGGAAAAATATAAGCTCCGTGAAAGCAATCTTGTTTGTCTTATCTGTCTTTGGGCTCAGACTCAGACAAGGATGGGCACATCATATTACATAAACACGTGTTTAATCAGTCAATCACTGACGAACCAAACTCTAAGTGAGTGAACCCTAGGTCTGTGTAATTCTCAGCTAGCAGAAAGAGTATATCCAATGTACGTTCCATTGTGAAAGATCAAACAGACTAATGGAGACAAGGGAAAGAGAAACACAATAAGGGTAAGATACTAAAAATTTGCAAGTTTAACAAGGCCAAGTAATATCCGAGCAGGGACATGATCAAACCTACAGAGTGTATGGTACATTGAGTGAAAACATGTGGTTTCTTCAAATCCTGGAAGACCAACCCCCAAGGGAGTTATTGAAAAAGTAACAGGAAAGTTAAATGTCTGCCCAGTGTCCACCTCAATTAGTTCTTTTCTATACAACCAAGGTTACCAGGCCCCCGTTTTCATATAAAATATAAAATTAGGCCTCAGTTCCCCAGGGCAATAATAATTTGGGACATAGGCTGGCCCAGCTATGGCTAACTGGTGAAAGTCCAACCCTTGAAGCAGGAGGCATAGATTACCTTGATTAGTGAGTTTCCGATTTCTTAGGAAATTAAATTGGATGCTGAGAATGTTGATAAAGGGTTTAATACTGGTCCTCACTTTGACAAGCATACAGTAGATCTTGCATTGACAGGAGATCCCAAGCGCAAGGATAGTTTTAGTTTGGACTCATTATCTGGTAACAGGGGAGATCAACAACCATCCAAACACCTCCTGGGAGATGGAACTTATGGGATAAAACCCTAGATCGCAGAGCAATTACTCCTCCCATGGCTTTTGTTGGGAAGGTTACTAAAGCCTCCGTCCCATTGGGCAGCCTCTCCAGGCTCATGGTCCACCTCTCCCTCTCCACCACAGCAGTCAGACCTCATCTGCTGGCTTCTGTCCCTTGTGAACTTAACCAAGGAAACTGGCTCCATACACCCCTTTCCCTTCTCATGATAAATGTAAGAGGAAGTCTTTTGCTGCCTCCTTCTAGAGTCACTATATACCAGGCACTCGCTGACTCACGGACACCGGGCTAGAAAAGCGAGTAATGGCTTTACAAGTAGAGACTCTAGGATTTTAGAGTTCATTCAGCCCATAGCTTACGGTGTTTCTCTGAATTCCCTTGGAAGCCCTGTTCTTCTGATTAAAACGGTAATAACTAATCTTAGCCTAAAAAATATTGAAGGGATGGCTACTGTAAATTTGGGAAAGGTTTAAGAATTAATATAAACCCTTTTCCTGTGAGGTACTTCATTTAATCCTCTGCTATGAAGCAGGTATTATTAATATCATCCCTTTAATAGATTCAAAGAAAGGAGAGAAGAATTAACATTTAGTACGCAACTTAATAGGTTTCACACATCAAAACAACTGTTCTGAATACTTTATCCCATTTAATTTGATCAGCTCCATTAGGTGAATATTATTATTTACATCTTCTAAATATGAGGAAACAGAAATTAATGTGAGTTCATCTGGCCCGGTGACACTGCTATTAATAACTGATTGCTATCCTACCTCGATCTGGTATTGCTGAATCCGCTAACCCCATCATTTTACACAGTGCTAACTCAGCAATTCGAGAGCTATCCAGTCTAGACTCCTTGTCTTTCCAGAATGCACATGGACAAGGTTTCCCACCACACTCTGGCCACCTGGGGCTGGCCTGGCTGGAGAGGTAAGAAGGAAGATGGAGATACGATGTGGGATGTGACTTGGAGATACTGAGGGGGTGTGGACTCATGAACAGATGCCAGGCTGGGCAGATTTCTGGGGATGTGGCTGAGGTGCTCGTACCTTGCCTTTGTCCTATGCAACATGTTTACTAACAACCTGGAATAACAAGGGGATGATATGTGGATGTAATAAGCTTCACTCTCTTTGAACCGTAAAATCCACTGTTTCATCTGGCCAGAATATGGACCTCATTACTTTGCCCACCTCTTTTCTAGTTAATTCCTATTTTTCAGATCTTAGCTTAAATATGACTTCCTCTAGGAAACTGTTTCAGAATCCCCTAATCACAAACTGTGCCAGAGTCACATGCTGTATAATCTTAGAACACACTGCTCCTTTACAGCACGCAATCACAGTTTTATTTATATAAATATATCGTCATACATATAAAATATCTGTAATATAATATAAGTCGTAAATACAAATATAAATACACCAGATTCTTCGGGGATGTACTGTATGGTGACTAACATAATATAATAAAAAATCATTAAAAAAATACACCAGATTCTTTAACAGCTTCTCTCTTTAGAATATACAACTATTTGGCACAACTGTGCCCTTTTGATCACCATTGTATGCGGGGCTTAGGACTTAATCAATGCAAAGTAAAGGTGAGGGATTGCAGGAAGGATAGTTAAGATGTGGAGCCACAAATTGAAGATTTTTTATAATGTCAGCCTAAACAGACTAGAGCAATGAACCAATGTTAAAGGAATGATGGTGTGTGCAACTGATAAATTACTGCACACTGCATCTGAAACTAATGATGTACTATATGTTGGCTAATTGTATTTAAATGTTTAAAAAAGGAATGATGAGCATGTTCCCGTTCTCTGAAAATGAAAAAAGAATGTTTAGAGTTGTAGCATCCAAGTCTGAGGAGACTATCAAAAGCAATCAAACACAAGAAGTGGATTAATCTAATTTGGGTTAGACTGAAGAAATAGCCAGTGGACCATAGCCAGTCATTCGAAGAATACCAAAATGAATAGGGAAGACAAATTAGGGCTACATGATAAGAGCTCTTAGCTCCTGAAGTGTTTCATGGAGAAATGGCCCAATGGGATAGAACAGAATGACATGTACAAGTTAGAAAGGCAGGTTCCAGCCATCACAAGAGGAATCTTGGAGGGGATAATACCATCCAACACCAAAGCAAGCAAGTCGGGAGGTAATGACATTCCCTAGACCAAGAAGATGACCTGATGCTCACATACTGTATGGAAGTTTCAAGTATCTGACAGAGGACTGAACTAGGCAATTTCTGAGGTCCTCTCCAGCATTCGTGGCCAAAGATAATTCAATTATAAACATTTTATTATAGATCCTGGAAAACACCATTAAAATGACAGAAGTATGGTTATCATATAATTCTCCAAAGTCATCATTGGTACACAGATTCCCAAGCCCTCTAGCAGATGTAAGTGGAAAACTAGCCCTAGATGAGTTCGCTGTTGCCTTCTACATGTTATGTTCCTTAGTGCCAGGATTTTCTCCACAATGCAGCCCTAATGAATGTTACCAAGCTTTCTGTAAGGGTTGTTAAATAGGTGATTTGACTATGAAATCATCTTAAAAGTGAAAGAGAAAATGACAGAAAAGTATAATGACATGCTTTTCATAGTGTATTTAACCATGCAACATATATTTATTGAATGCCTATAATACATACATTAGGCTTGGTGATATGGGAGATAAAAATATAACTAAGGATAGATGGCTACCCTTGAACTTATTAACAATAATGATCATAGGGGAAGGGAGGGACAAATGAATGGGAAGAAATCAGATAGGGAGACAAAACATGAGACTCGACTCTGGGAAACAAACTGAGGGTTCTGGAAGGGGAGGTGGGTGGGAGGGTGGGGTGACTGGTTGATGGGCATTAAGGAGGGCATGTGATGTGATGGGCACTGGACGTTATACGGAACTGACGAATCACTGAACACTACATCAGAAACTAATGATGGGCGATAGGTTGGCTAATTGAATTTAATAAAATAAATAATAATGATCTGCTGTTAGGCCGCTCTTACTATGGACTATGCATTGCAGTAGATACTTTACAGAATGATCTCTTTTAATCCAAACACAACCCTCAGAACCAGGTATAATTATTATTCCTATTTCTCAGATGAAGCAGTTAGGACTATGAGAAATTATATATTGCCTAGCATCCCAGAGCCAGGACTTGAGATTATACAAACCACATCATTTAATTTCAAAACTGATCCCACACACTGATGCACTGCCCCTACTCCTCATGTTTATTGAAATGTTGGATACGACAGATGACATTAGAAATCATTCAGAGAGTGACTGAAGTTCAGAAGAGGAGAAGAGAATGAATAGGCGTTCACGCCCTACGTGCCCTGAATGTTTGTGACAGTCTAATTACATTTCTCCCTATGTTTGCAACACAGAGCTGGGTCCATGTGGATGATCTGTCCTGGAGTGGTGCTTCTGGATTAAGATTTTTCTTTAAAGCTCATCATAAATAATTACTGTTGAAATTAGGCAAATTGAAACAAGATCACATGTCCCCTCTTTTCCTTCTTGAATATGAGTTGATCTTGGGAAAACGGTAGGAGAGATGCCCTTTGTGAGTTATGTCTGTTCATCCCAAGGTTTTCAAGGAAGCAAGAAATCCAGGAAGCTGGATTTCCCTCTAGCCCCTTAGAGGAGAAGAAAAATAGATGGAGACTGACTGTCTTTCCTTTTCATCCCCAAACTCACGGGAAGGAATCTCACCTCTCCAACAGCTCATGATCACATATTTCCCCATAACATCACAAGCCAGGGGGAGCCCTATGATAAAACTCCCTGTTTTCTTAAGTCCTGCTCTTCTCCTGATTACTTATGGATAGAGAAACCAGGAGAGGGAAGGTTTTGTTCTGAGGCTCATCCCTGATACTGTTGATCTCAGACCTATGTGAGCTCTTTGTCCATGGGTCTCGTTTTCATTCTTGCTTTTCTATCATATGACTAGGTTTCAGTGTAACATCCATATATGTGTGAGTCAATACCTCATGAGCATTGTGTGTCCATAAATAGATGAGTGAATGAGTGAATGAATGAATAGCTTCTGCCTCTCGCTGTCATGACCCCTCCTTTCAAGAACTCTCTGATACTTTCTTGCGAATTTACTGAAAGCATTAATTTTCATTCCACTTCCACTAAAAATCATTTTGAAGACCATAAACTTCCTCTGCCTCATTTTCTCAAAAGATTCTTACACAATTTAGGCCAACTCTTGGCACTTAGAAATTAAGTTGTAGATACTTATGTGAAGAGACTTGACAAAAGAGGAGGAAAAGAGAGAATTCATTCTAATAATTCTCCATTTCTAACTCCAGACCTGCTTAGATTAGATCACGGCTCACAATGTGAACTAATATATCGTTGGTCCAATGTTTCCTCCTGTCTTTGTAACTCTCGGCAGAGAAAATCTGTTCGCTCAATGATCTGGGGAAATCACTCACTGTTGATGGAATTTGTGTTCCTGGCCTATCCCTCCCAACCGGAGCTCCGTGCCTTGTCCTTCCTCGGAGTCAGCCTAGTTTATACCTTGATCATCACTGGGAATGTGCTAATTATAATGGCCATCCAGACAGAAGCTCGTCTACACACACCCATGTACTATTTCCTGGGCAGCCTCTCAGGAGTAGAAGTTTGCTACACTGCTGTGGTGGTGCCCCACATCCTGGCCAACACCCTACAGTCAGAGAAGACCATCACCCTCCTGGGCTGCGCCATTCAGATGATCTTCCTCATCGGGCTTGGCAGTGCCGATTGCTTCCTCTTGGCCGTCATGGCCTATGACCGCTATGTTGCCATTTGCCATCCCTTGCAGTACCCTCTCACCATGACCTTCACTCTCTGTGGCCGTTTGGTCATGGCCTCTGTGGTCATTGGCTTGTTCCTGTCCATACAACTGGTGGCCTTCATCTTCTCTCTGCCATTCTGCCGGACTCGCACTATCGAGCACTTCTTTTGTGACGCCCCACCAGTGATGCGGCTTGTTTGCGCCAACAGCCACATCCATGAGCATTCAGTGCTCGTGGCAGCCACACTGGCCATTGCCATCCCTTTCTTCTTCATTGCCACCTCCTATGTCTTCATTGTGGCTGCCGTGCTCAAGATCCACTCAGCAGCTGGGCGTCGCCGGGCCTTCTCCACCTGCTCCTCCCACCTGTCTGTGGTCCTGCTGCAGTACGGCTGCTGTGCCTTCATGTACCTGCGCCCCAGCTCCAGCTACTACCCCAAACAAGATCAGTTCATCTCACTGGTGTACATACTGGGAACTCCAGTGCTCAACCCGCTTATCTACACCCTGAGGAACAGCGACATGAAGGGGACCCTGGGGAGACTGCTTACCAGGAATTGCCTCTCCCATTACAACTACGGGAGCTTCCAACCTTCAGGCAAGGGTTTGATTCCAGCTCCTGCAAATCTCCATGCAACTGGGATTTCTCCCAGAAAATGCTAAGAGTAATCTTTAAAAAATGGCATAAACTCTCCAGATATCGTTTAGCTACGTTGTATCAGAGACCTTGAAAATGCTTCTACTATTTCACTCAGTAATTCTCTTCTAGAGAGGAAATTAACAAATGAGCGTAACAATGAAAGTGAGAAGTATAACACTGCATCTTAGGTATCAGCTGGAAAGATATGGCTCATTCAATAAATTTTGACTGAAAAAATAATGAAAGGACTATATATAGAAAACTCAGTAAAGGAACCAATACAGTGGCAAAACATTTCATCCTAGCAGTCACAGGAAGCCACTATCATTCCTAGACCTCAGAGATGCAAGAGGGTACAGTTTTATCAGAGACTGTAAGAGCTAGGTTTATGGAGAGAAAACACTTGGTAGGAACTGTGGCTTTGAGAGGAAGAAGGAACAGTTGACAGAACTACGGTGAAGCAAGGAGAGAGCAGGGAGATAAATACCCCAATCTCTCTCTGCTTGTACCCTCCCAACCTGTGCCCTGTTTCCCATTGGCCAAACCCAACTGGATGCAAGAGGGAAGTGTGGACTGAATGATTCAGTTCTCAGAAATTAGCCTTTTGGAGCAAGACAAGCCAGAGA
>NW_023222291.1:0-700 GCF_002007445.2 Ailuropoda melanoleuca | reverse complement strand
CCCCCCTGTATATAGTACCATGCGTGTTAGACTCACTGGATTCTAAGCTGATTTTGCTTTTACGTTTGTATGGCTTCACTTGTGTTTTGCTAATTCTTTAGTTTTAATCAAGTTGTGCTTAAAAATTCCAGGCTGTCCCAACAAAAGCAATGTCTTTGGGGAATGTGTGTATGTGTGTGTGTGTGTGTGTGTGTATGTATGCATATATATATGTGTGTGTGTATATATATATATATATATATGGGGTTGACATCAGGATTAAAGTGAGATGTGCTCATCAAAGAGGCCATACCCCCTTAGCCAATTGTTTTCCCTCTCTCAATAATTCTTTCTGAGAGCTCTTCTCATTTGTAGGATTTTAAGTTTAGGTTATTTGAGAAAGAATTCTTTTATCACACCACCTTGCTCCAACCCATGAACATCCATAATTTGAAAATTCCAAATATGTGGAAAGAAGAGTTGAAAAAACATTTCACAGTAAGTATAAAATGTGGCAAAAAGATAGAAAAAATAGGTGATGGCACAATTCTGTTAGTGATAGCGTTCCCTCCTTTGCTGATTCTGGGCACCAGATTTTTGACTATTAATCGCTTTTAACTCAGGTAATTTTCTAAAATACTTTTTCGAAGTTATAGAAATATATATGTGGGCAGCAAAACTCTGGAAGCATAACCATTTCTATGTAAATCAAATTCTATAG
>NW_023222289.1:0-700 GCF_002007445.2 Ailuropoda melanoleuca | reverse complement strand
TTTTTTAAGATTTTATTTATTTATTCGACAGAGATAGAGACAGCCAGCGAGAGAGTGAACACAAGCAGGGGTAGTGGGAGAGGAAGAAGCAGGCTCATAGCGAAGGAGCCCGATGTGGGGCTCGATCCCCTAGCGCCGGGATCACGCCCTAAGCCGAAGGCAGATGCTTAACCGCTGTGCCACCCAGGCGCCCCTGTATTACTCTCTTTTGAGTGAAAATGGGGGAAAGTAGTCAAAGGAAATACGACTTCATTTCTTGCCATAGAGTTTAGTGATAAAATACTATCGATATTAAAAAAAAAAATCCAAGCGAATATTTATCTCATAGTTTCCCATCAAAAGTCTTATTTTCTCAAATTGCTTTTCAAATATCCAACCTGCATATATAAACAATATCATTTGTCTTCATCTGAAAGGGAAAATAAAATCAATGGCTCTTAAATTCTCTTGGAAAGACTATGTTATTTTTTCAGTTGGTTTAAACTGTGAAGTTGCCTTTAAAAATAAATTCTTCATCCAAGGAGATGATTAGATCAGTAAGGTTACCTAAGAGAAGTATCTTTAGAAAGGGAGATGCCAAAGTGAAAAGTAATAGTCCTCATTGAAATTTTCTTTTCCTTTTTTTTTTGAAAGATTTTATTTATATATTTGAGAGAGAGAACAAGTGGAGGGGAGAGGCAGAGGGAGAGGAAGAAGCAGG
>NW_023222288.1:394-1298 GCF_002007445.2 Ailuropoda melanoleuca | reverse complement strand
GTCTCAGAGACCACTATGGGGCTCTCTCGTCAGGCTTCCGTGACGACTTTCCCTCATGTTTCCCTATTCACTAAGGGAGATGATAGTGCTAAGACGGTCCCAGTACGATGTTGTTCTGACCGACGTGTTTTGGGCCTTTTCGTTCCATTGCCGCCAGCAGTTTTGACACGATTTCCCCAGGGAACAAACATTTCATTGGAAGCGGGTTTTGGCCGAATTGTGTTTCTCAGTGCTGTGTTCGTCGTGTTTCACTCACGGTACTAAAGCACCTTGATTCCTATTCCACCTTCCATAAGGCCGTCGTGACTTCAAGGGCTTTCCCCTCACACTTTGTTTCTTGGTTCTAAGGGCTGGATCCTCCCCAGGCCCCTACACCCAATGTGGAATCGGGGTCCCCAGTGAAAAGGCTGCTGTTCGCTGGAGGTGTTTTCCTGGACGCTCTGCTTTATTACCAATGAGAAGGGCGCTGAGTCCTCGAAAATCCTGAACCTTTTCATTCATGCTCCCTTACTCACGAGAGATGATGATCGTTGATATTTCCCTGGACTGTGTGGTGTCTCAGAGACCACTGTGGGGCACTCTCGTCAGGCTTCCGCGACCACTTTCCCTCATGTTTCCCTATTCACAAAGGGTGATGATAGTGCTAAGACGGTCCCTGTACGGTGTTGTTTCTGACGGATGTGTGTTGGGCCTTTCCGTTCCATTGCCGCCAGCAGTTTTGACAGGATTTCTCAGGGAGCAAACATTTCATTGGAAGCGGGTTTTGGCCGAATTGTGTTTCTCAGTGCCTGTGTTCGTCGTGTTTCACTCACGGTACCAAAGCACCTTGATTCCTGTTCCACCTTCCATAAGGCCGTCGTGACTTCAAGGGCTTTCCCCTCACACTTTGTTTCTTGGTTCTAAG
>NW_023222288.1:0-162 GCF_002007445.2 Ailuropoda melanoleuca | reverse complement strand
CAACCTCGTCAGGCTTCCGCGACCACTTTCCCTCATGTTTCCCTACTCATGAAGGGTGATGATAGTGCTAACACGGTCCCTGTACAGTGTAGTTTCTGACGGACGTGTTTTGGGCCTTTTCATTCCATTGCCGCCAGCAGTTTTGACAGGATTTCCCAGGGA
>NW_023222287.1:0-700 GCF_002007445.2 Ailuropoda melanoleuca | reverse complement strand
GGACACCAACGCATAGTCAGGAGCACTTGCGATGCGAAGTGTTCGGAGTACATAGTTTCTTCCCTCTGCTGTCAGTTCTTGCTGCACAGTTAAGTTTGGCACAGGGTTAACAGAGAGTGATTTAAAGCATGTTGGTTGAATAGCTTTTCTCCCATGAGAGGTCGACTTTACTACTGGGGTGAGCTGAAGGACGGTGAAGCAGATACTTTACAAATGTTAAGTTTTTCGAGACTTAGTTTGGGTTCCCCCAGATGCAGACCCTGAGACAAAGATACGGTGCAAGTGGTTGATTTGGGAGGTGCAGTGAGCACAGGCAGGGGAATGGAGAAGTGATAGAGGGGATACAGTCAGCAGTGAATGTATTAAGCTAGCTACCACAGTTGGTGGCTGGAGCTTAATCTCAGAATGGTGTAGCACATATCCCTCCGGATTTCCCCCCTGAGAAGCAAGAGCGTGGGGGCATTTACATCCACTCTCTCAGCCATCCTTGGTTGAGGACTTTGCCATGCATGTAGCAGCAAATCAGCATTCTGGAAACAGCAGAGATGCAGCCACCGGGAGCTGACTGGTACACAGTAAAACCACCAACTCGGAGGGACTAAGGTGGCACTGACCATGTCTGCCTTACTCTGTTCCCATTTTATCTTAGAGGAAATATTAATGCTGCCCATGCTATGTCAATATTTGAGGGTCCTAAGGG
>NW_023222286.1:0-700 GCF_002007445.2 Ailuropoda melanoleuca | reverse complement strand
CGGGACGACTTCATACAAGCGACTGGAGTCCGTTCTGGGGCCAGCGTAGGTGTCTGTGATCTCACGAAGGCGATTTTGCCCTTTCAGGGCCCCCAGGTGGAGGAAGGCATTGGCTCTCGGGGACAGAAGGAGGCAGGTCGGGGAAGGAGGGTGCGGTCTGGCCCAAACGTGGCACTGGGATGACCACTGTTCCTGGTGAGGCCACCTGCGCCTTCACAGGTGTGACCCTGAGGTCCAGCTCTCCCCCGCTCCTCCAGCCCCAGGATGGCCGTGCTCCTTCCCCCTCGGACTAGGCAGTTGACAAAGCTCTGCCCGCCTCGTTCCCCGCCAGCACCTGGGCGGGGTCTTCCTAAACCTCATCTCGGTTATTTACACGCCCTTCAAGGTATTGACACTAGATCCCGTCTTCTTGAGTCCAGGATGGAGGTCAGTGTTTATCACCTGGAACGGAATGGACATTCACATGAACAGCCGCCTTGGACTCAGCTGGGCACGGCCTCTGACCAAACTCCACCTGAGCCCCAGTGTCTTCAAAAAGAGATGGGCGGGGCCGACCACTGGGCGTTGTTGGGGGGGGGTCCGGCCAGATGTGGGTGGGGTAGAAGAGAAAGGTGGAGTTGCTCATGGTCAAGGCCTGAGTGGAGGGGGTGGTCCTGGGAAGTGGGTGGGGCTGCAGCAGAGGGGCGGGGCCACGGGGGGG
>NW_023222285.1:0-700 GCF_002007445.2 Ailuropoda melanoleuca | reverse complement strand
TTTAAAATACAATCCAGGCTCAGGAGAGCACCAATGGTTTCTTAGCACAGTAAAGCCAGAGGCTACTATTCTGAGAGGATCATGGATAAATACTTGGTAAAAGAAAAGAAATGCTGTCCTTGGTAAATCTTGATTGTCTCCAAGAAATATGAATGTCACGCACACACCACCCTTTGGTGAAATAACTTATTGGGTGAACTAATGAGAAAATCAACAGTGGTTGTCTTTTCTCTTAGAACAGGAAGTGACTGAGAAGAGTAGGAGCTGAGGGAAAACTGGTCCAAACCAGAAATAAAGAAAAGGTCAGAAGAGCAGATTATCTTCCTTCAGAGATGAGGAGTAGAATTCCCAAAGGAGGGAATGAGAGCATGGGCCTCAGGGATTTGGAAGAAGATTGGGTTAAAGGGGAAAGTTCAGGGAAATTGAGAAGAGAAAGAGGTCCAAAAGATGGAAATTCTCACAGAAGCCACCCTCTTTTTAAAGGCCCACGTTCGAAAAGCTTCACTTTTGCATTAAAAGTGCTAAAGATGGATGGGTTCCAATCTCTACTTCTCCCACTACTAGCTAAGAGCTGCCTCCATAAAGAATTTTGTATACTTTATGTGGTTCTTCATTTGAGTGAGATTAGCAGGACAGGGTAGTCAAAGAAGGGTCAGACTTCACCAATGCCCTAGTACCCAGTGACTCCAGTGGAGATGGG
>NW_023222284.1:0-700 GCF_002007445.2 Ailuropoda melanoleuca | reverse complement strand
ATTGACTCAAATAATTTGCTAGCACACTGCTTTATGGAGGAGACTTACAGATGTCACCATGACCATCATCACCATCACCATCACCATCTTATTATTATTACCACTATTATACTTTTCGAGTGCTTACCATGTGTTAGTACCATTCCCTTTCAAGTCTTAACTTTTCAACGAGTTCCACACATTTTGAATTAATTTCTTAGGCATTAACTCGTTTCATTCTCATACACTGTTTAGAGATGAGGAAGCCGAGGCACAGAGGGGTGGACCCTGAGGTTGAAGAATCTCTTTTCTGCACAATTTTTGCATATATTTGTAACCTCGTAATTCCCTCCACTCCGTTTCTCACAGTGTTTACTATTTCAATAACAATAATACTGCCTTATCCATTTTGTGAGCAGAATAAGACATCTTCCCCGAGGCCAAGACACTGACATTCTACTGGGTGACACTTTTATCTAAACCAGTAATTGCCAGTCCATGATATGTTTTATGATACATTTTTATCAGGTGCACATATGAAATGCAGTAAATGAATCCACTCAGCAGCTGGGGAGGTGGGAAATGTGCCCTTGAATTGTGCCTTGAAGGGACCATTTCACAGGGCTGGGAAGTGGGGAGAGGCATTTCAGGCCCCAGAATTATGAAGATGTGGCCAAAATTAGTTCAATGGGCAAGGTGAGCATTATAAGATATTTGGTGA
>NW_023222282.1:0-700 GCF_002007445.2 Ailuropoda melanoleuca | reverse complement strand
AAAAAAAAAAAAAGACCCCTGTTATAGATTACACATATATTATTTAACTTAAATTGATTCTCATAACAGATCATGTTGTAGATGGAACTGAGGTTTGGTTTGGAGACTTACTTATGATTTCAGAGGTCAAAAATGGCTGGGCATAAATTCAAAGCCAATCTCTCAATGGAAAATCTCATTGTGCCAGGGTTTAAGATTTTATCCTGTTATTCTGGGGCCTAGACACTGAAGGCCAGGACCCAGATAATCACAGCAAGACTGGAAAGTGGACTTCTTCACTGATCTCTTTTGAAAGGTTACATGCTGGTAGGCACCATGAAAAAATGACAACATTAAATATATATTCATAATGATATAGCCTAGTGGTTCTTAGGGAAGAATGAAGTCAACAGCTGTGAATATGTACGCAAGTTTACAATCAGAGAAATAATATGGAAGACTAGTCTTTTATTATTATTACTATTATTTTTTAACTGGGGTAGAGGTAGCCAACAAAGACCAAACATCTGAAAGCAACAGGAAGCAATTACTCTCACCCAGGGTGGTTCCTCAGGCTTAAAATAGCCCAACAGTAAGTTTCAAATCCTAAGGGAGAGGAACAAGAAAACATTTGGTGCCTAAGGATATAAAAGAATGGTCAAAGTTCATAGAGGTGGGATATTTCCAAATAATGTAAAATTTATTAGAAAATAAAGTTATG
>NW_023222281.1:0-3880 GCF_002007445.2 Ailuropoda melanoleuca | reverse complement strand
CCCGCGCACCTGCTTTTCCTGGTGCAGGTGACTCCAAGTCCACTGCCAGTCAGTCCAGGGCAAGGTGCCCACGGCTCTGACGTGCGGCCCATCGTCTCAGCCACATTGACCCAGCCTAAAGATAGTTGGGCATTCCAGTGGGACAGAGGGAGATGCAATGCCTTTTGCAAGAACTTGACTTTTTCTTCAGACCCTTCCGTCTTGATTGTGGCTAACACTGGCACTTGGAGGCCTCTGGGGATGCTGTCACGCACAAGCAGGGCCTGGGGGACCGTGGGGGAGGGAGGGAGCGTCCCTGCTGCCAGACTCCCGCCCCTCCTCTGACAAGAAAGCAGCATGGAATTCGCTGGCTCCGCTCTGAAACTCAAGTTTGGTTTTATAACCACTTCCTTGCCAACAACCCCAGCAAGGCTGCGAAGGTACCAGACGTCACGTTACTGATGTGGGCACAAAAGTAGTGAATTAGGCCAGAGCTGCGGAGGATTTATGACGTGACATGAGCTCGCGCTGCCACCTTCTGCCTCTGAATTAGCATTTCCACCGGTCCCCGAAGGCAGGTGGATTCAGAGTCAGGATGGCTGACGCCGTGTGAGGGCCCACAGTGAACACAGGCTGATGATTTGGACCTGCAGCAGGACCGGCATTCGTGCCCATTTCTGGCAATAACAGCCATTTCCTTTTGCTTTGACTTTAAAAGTGAAAAAAACAAAAGTGAGAGCAAACCATTCTTCATAAGGACTTTCTCTTCAGACGCCTCCACCGGGAAGGACATTCACATCCAACGTGGCCAGACGGACTAGCAGGATAGACGGCGCCCACACCCACATCCTCCAGAGGAGGAGGGCGAGTTTCCAGCAGCTCCACGAGGCCCGGGCCCCTCAGCTTGTCCCTCTCCTGTCCCTGTGCCAGGGGACTGTAGCGACGGCCCTTCTGAGCGCACCCCACTGCTCCCTGTGCAGACACGACTGGCCCCAGTGGCTGGCTGTGTCCAGTGAGACCACACGGCCCCACAGAGTGAGGCCTCCCCCAGAGGAGCATCGGGGCTCCCAGGACACGGGGGCAGGGTGGCACCAGGCCTGCAGTGAACACACATGGGCCTGGACGCGCGGGGAAGAGCGAGTGGGTCTCGAGTGGCCTGAGCTCCCCTCTGCTCCGCTCCTGGGGATGAGGGGCCCCTGTCCAACGACCCTCCTCGCCACGGGGACCGGGACCATGGCTGCTTATTCCTGAGGAGGCCCCGGTCCCACGTCTTCCCGGGGGGACCCCGGGGTCCCCACTCCACTGCCACCACACAGCCTGCCCCCCACAGCACGGCCACTCCCATGGGCGTGCTCGAGCTCACTCTTACCACATCGTCCAGGGAGAACTGGGAGCCCTGTGCGAAAATGTGGCCGTTCATCGCGATCAGGGCGCAGCCGTCATAGTAGAGCCGGTCCCCGTCACAGCCCTTCTGATTGGCCAGCAAGTAGATCCCACCGTTCTGGACAACGCAAGCGGCAGCAGGACATCACATTCCCTCCCTCGGCCCTCCCACCATGCCATAAATAGCACCCCTGCAGGGAAACCGTGGGCACGCAGCGGGGGCCTGGGGCTGGGATCTGTGGGCCTTCCAAGGCACCAGGCCTCAGGCCCAACGTCGTTACTGCCTCCCAGCCTCCCAGCCTCCTCACACGATTGGAGGAGGTCCATGGAAGACAAGCCTCACACGACAAAGGTAAGACCCAAACCTGGCTTCACTGAACCCAAAACTGTCCTGTAAGTGACCGTGTCACGCTGCCCAGCAAGAGTTGCCACTTCGAGGTCACTCCCTGTGCTCTGGCTTGGCGCCCGCGAGCCCGCGGCCCTCCTGTAGCCAGTGTCTTGACCTCGAGCCCAGGGCTGGATGCTGGGGTGTGAGCCCGTGGCCTCTGGATGCTATGAACCAGGTGTCCTGCTCTAGAGAGCAGGGACAGCAGTGCCTGCGTCCCCAGGAGGTTGCCAGGGTTAAATAAGGTCAGGAGGGTGGGGCCCCAGAAGAGGAGTCTGTGCACGTTTGCTGAGCACAGGCCGTTAACTACGGGCACCGATGCGTCCTTGCCTGCCTGGGCCCCGGGGACGTGGGCGTGTGGGACGCGGCACTGGCCCGCAGCATGCACGCTCCAGCATCGCGGCCCAACACCTACCTTGGTGGTGGCCATGGTCACCAGATCCACCCTGGCGTGGGCTTTCCGCAGGACATGGTGGCTGCCCGAGGCGTTGGTGAAGATCTCCACACCATCCAGGCCCATGTGCACGTGCGGGCTGTGGGCGCAGGCAGTTGACAGGAAGAGACGGGATGCCCGCCCCACCCCGCCCTCCCAGCCCCGGTGTCTCCACAGCCCACGGCTATGCCACCAGGGCTGCCGCACGCAAAGGCCTAGGGCTGACCTGTGGGGGGTCCAGAGCTCCTCGCAGATCTCGCTCCCAATGCAGGTGTCCTGGGTGGCCAGCACCGCGTCTCCAAAGGGCACGGTCTCCTGCAGTCGGAGGACAGAGCACACGAGATCTCATGGTCATGCCCTGTCTGGGCTGCGTCCTGGCCTCGCTGCCGTTTTCCTCCCAGCCCCAGCGTGAAGCATCCCCAGCCCCGGCAGCCCAGCACCGGCGGGCACCTCCCTAGCCAGAGGCTGTGCTCTGCATGGCTGCAGGGCTCACTGTGGCCGTGACAAACTGTCACTCTGCTCTTGAAGTTTCCTTTGGCACAAATCCCCATGGTCATCCTCGTTATTAAGAGTAAAAGGTCTCATTTAGCCAGGCCGTTCTACGCTGGCCACGGCACTGTGCACTTTACTGTGTCACTCACGCTCTCACCAGTCTGACTAGGTGGTCCCATCCCTGTGCCCAGAATGACCTGAGGCTCATTCAAGAAACCTGAGCAAAGTCACCCAGCTCCCGAGTGGCAGGGCCAGAGTTTAAGTGTGTCCGTCACCAAGAACCACATTCACAAACCACTTGTGGCAGGAGCTCCCCGGGCTGCCAGACAGGTCTGCGGGGGCCTTGCGCCCACCGTGTGCTGACTGGTCATGCGAGCGTGGGATGCTCCGACAGGCATGCTGACGCTTCTGGCATGTGCCGGTCCAACTTGGCCTCCTCCCTTAATCCCCAAGTTACAGAGGAGGCATTACTTTGTTTAGCCAAGAAATGATCCTGAGGCCTGGAACATATCCTAGAACACTCGGTCGGGTTCCTTGACATGTACGGGTGTGTGCGTGTGTGAGTTCGACACCCTTTACTGCCAACGGCAAGAGCCACAGTGTAAACCTGGCCCTTTCTTCTCTGATGCCTCCTGCCGCAGACAAAGTCGCTGTTCGCTGCGGCTGTGAGGTGAGCCCTCACCCAGGAGCCCTGCCGGCCACTGTAGGACCGCGGCCCGGCAAACGTGAGCACACGNACGGCTGGAATCCACACACCATTGTGCTGTGCAAGGCCAGGGCTCAGAGCAACAGACTGGTAACCACACATCCAAAGCCACGCTCACCAACTGCCCCCCGGCCTGAGCTGTCCACGGGGCGCAGGTCCTGGGCTGTCCTTGCCTTGTTCCCGGACATGCCCCTGAACTTCAATCCACAGTTACCAGGGTCAGTTCATGCAACTTCCTTCAGTCAGCTACCAGGCAAACCCTTCTAGCTGCAGCCTCTGTCCCACGTCAGCCGAGCGCGTCTCCACTCGATGGATTGTAGGACATACGACGACCCCAGGAGAATGAAATGGGGAGCATCTCACTGTCAGGACTGCTGCAGACACGTCTGTTTCAGGACGCAGACACAGACACAGAGTCTGTTCTGGGTCACGATGATTTCAGAATGTGCTCCCTGCTGCAGTTCGTGGTCAAATGAGCTTCCAGGTCACTTTGGAGATGACC
>NW_023222280.1:613-1236 GCF_002007445.2 Ailuropoda melanoleuca | reverse complement strand
ACCAGTAAATCAAGCAATCACCCTCTCTTTCATAGCAAGTATTTTCCATGGTGACCTACTCCCCAACCTAGTCCAGCAGCACCCCTTTTCTAAGCTCATTTAGGGAACCCTATTCTCTGGGGGCAAACNGGAACCCTATTCTCTGGGGGCAAATAGAGCCAGGATTGCTGTGTCCCATTCTGGATTATTCCAGAGCAAGATGAGAACCAGGGTGTACCTGTGATCACTGAATGCTGGATACTTGTCTGGGAACAGGAAGAAGAGCAAGAGAAGGGGAAAACAAAGGAGTGACAGAATTCCGTGGCATAGGAAGCGAACCCAACAGTAGGGGCAATCAAGATCCCACCTCCCCGCAGCGGCCATGGACTAGATGAGTGTCTTCTGGAAACCAGACTCTCCAGCTGGGGCTGACAAGGCGAAAATTATCACAGGTCTGAGATAAACCAAAGATAGAATAACAAGGCTAAAGATTCTTTACAAACCCTGTTTGCTCACCGATTCTGGGCTCGCAAAGAACATTATCAAGTCACAAAGCAGAGCAGAAAAAAGCAAAAGGGACCATAGCCAAACATCTTCTAATGCAAAATAAAGGTAGCATCAGCTGGAAGACTTGGGGGGAAAGG
>NW_023222280.1:0-205 GCF_002007445.2 Ailuropoda melanoleuca | reverse complement strand
AACGTTATCAAGTCACAAAGCAGAGCAGAAAAAAGCAAAAGGGACCATAGCCAAACATCTTCTAATGCAAAATAAAGGTAGCATCAGCTGGAAGACTTGGGGGGAAAAGGCTTTGTATATACGTATATGTATACCTATATACATTATGACAAGAAACAGAAGAGATTTTCACGGCTGAGTCCAAGTTGTCCTCAATACGACAAAA
>NW_023222279.1:0-700 GCF_002007445.2 Ailuropoda melanoleuca | reverse complement strand
CCATAAGTAAATAAATAAGAGAAAAAAATGACTACTAAAATAGAATAATGAAATGATTAAAAAAAAAAAAAAGCCCCGGGGCAAACTAAGAAATTGCAGAGAAAATATCATTGGTACTTGTAAAAGTCAAAACTGATGTGATAGGAAAAAAATACTCTGCTATGCAAAGTGTATATTAGGAGTGCAAATTGGGAAATGGCTTAATTAACTATGTAGTTTATTCATGCAAAAGAAACTCATAGACCTTAAAAATAGGATGACTCAACTGGTGCTTAATGAAGGTACCAGAAGAAACACGAAATTCTGTCAATGTAGAAACCATAATTAAGGAAAACACTGAGGACAAATCTGCTAACTGGGAGGCCCAGCTTTTTGAAAATGGTCACAGCACCATTCACCAGTGAAAAAAAATCAACAAATGCCTTTTTCACCTATTTACCAAGTTTTTACTTTTTGAAACATGTTTAAAATTACAAGTAAAAGGGGGGCGGGTAGTTAAGGTATTAAGGATACAAACTGTCCTCTGTCCTAAAAGCTTGAATGACAGTACCACTGTTGAAAATTTGTAAAAGGGGCGCCTAGGTGGTGCAGTCGTTCAGCGTCTGCCTTCGGCTCAGGGCGTGATCCCAGTGCTCTGGGATCCAGCCCCACATCAGGCTCCTCCACTAGGAGCCTGCTTCTTCCTCTCCCACTCCCCCTG
>NW_023222278.1:0-700 GCF_002007445.2 Ailuropoda melanoleuca | reverse complement strand
CTTGTTTCTCCAGGGACACCGTCTACCTTCTACTCCAAAGCTCTTTTGGGATGTCACAGATAGTCCTTGGAATTACCCAACATTTGTTCAAGGCCAGATTCCCTGGCAATAATAAAAGAACAAGTATGTTTCCATGTGGCTATTTTTGCTTTGGCAGTTCAAAATGTAGGGTCTACAAAAGTCTTTGATTTCTGGACCTGTGTTTTTGCAAAAAAAATCCATGGTGCCTACATTCCCTGAACATTTTGAAATAATATGCTTTACTTTGCAAGGATAGAAACAGCTTAATCTGCAGACCACTTCTAGGTATTTTTCCTTTTTTTGCTCTCTGAACACTTCAAGCAACTTTGGCTTTTAGTTCATACACCATAGAAGAACTTATTCACTTGAAATAAAAAGTGATTAACAACATAAATGGTCAATAAACATCCTACAGTCATCCCTAGGCAAAGAACATGTTTAGCTCACTTTCCCTCCACTTTCCTCATTTGGAAAGATTGACGTACTGTGAAAGTCTAGTCAATAGTTGTTAGCATTTCTGAAAGCCAACCGAGTGAATTAGAGATGCGAAGAATTCTTTGGCAGACTTTCAAAGTCCCTGATCCACTAAATAACAGTTTCCTATAGTAAGACATTGTTTAAGAATCATGCCATTTTTCCCTTCTAGAAGACTTGCTTTCTTTAGCTATTCTTTTTTTTT
>NW_023222277.1:0-700 GCF_002007445.2 Ailuropoda melanoleuca | reverse complement strand
AACAGGTACTTGAGTGAAGCACATAGTGTTCCAAATAGTCCTGCTGGTTGATGGACTGGACCATGAGGGGCCCAGAGAGCATGGTTACCGTGGTTATGACAGTTAACAAATAGCCCAGAGGCTGGAATGTGTGTGCCCTGTGGGGCATAGGTATGGAATTTGGGGAGGAAGTCGACAGGGATTTTGTCCGGTGCAGAGGCAGATGTCAGTGTAGAGAAGTCTTTGTGTGCTGTGTAATGGAGTTAGGATGCAGAGCTAAGGAAATTTTAAACAGAACCGTGCGGGGGTTTAGGGTTTGCTTTAACAGCATGAGGGATGTGGTTGGAAGGAGAAGAGACGGGAGGCATGGATGTAGTTACACAGAGGAAAGTTCGCTATCTGACTTCATGTAGGGGCAGTTGGGTGGAAGAGGAGGCATTTGGCTTCAGAGAGGTTTGGAAAGTAGACTCAGCTGAGTGTGTAGATTTGGAACAGAGATTAGAGGTGGAAGAGGGGACTACAGAGAGTCGCAGGGTTTCTCTTTGGCCATTTGTTTAATAGTAGTAGAAATATTGATAATTATGTGTTATTTGCCAGTTGTCATATTGCTGTGTAATACACAACCACAGGAATCTTAGTGGCATATAGTCATTTATTTAAATTTGGGTATTTAGGGAGTTCAGCTCATCTAGGCTGTAGTTCGCTTTTTTTTTTTTTTTTG
>NW_023222276.1:0-700 GCF_002007445.2 Ailuropoda melanoleuca | reverse complement strand
TCAAGACTTCCTGGACACGTCCCTTATTTCCTCCCCAGTTCCCCCAGCCCACTCAGGTCTCTCCACCCTGGGGGATCTTAGGTCGTGACCCCACTTGTGGGGCTCTGTTCATGCAAGACAGTGGTTCTCAGCTCAGGCTGCTCATTAGAATCACCTAGAAGTTGTTTTTTAAAATGTCTCCACACCTAGGTTGCATCCCAGATCCATAGTCTTGTCACCTCTGGGGTAGGACTCGGGCGCTGGGATTGTTTTTAAACATCCCAGATAATTCCAATGTGCAGCCACTTCTGAGATCCGCAGACCACCTCTGACAGTCAGGAATCCTGCCCTGGGCTCACCCCTCCCACATATGCACACTAACCCCTGCATCGGAGTGCAGGAAGAAAGCATTAGGATTTCAGTTTTATATCTATCTGACATCCTATCCTTGTTTCGAGTCCATGCGTTACAACTGACTTACTGTAGCGGAGCAGGGGTCATGACAGCAGGGATCAGCAGCCCCGAGTGCTCACTGGGCCAGGCTGTACACAAAGTGCTCAGTGCTCTACAGAAACCTGATGACGAACGTACCGGTATTATCCTCGTTTTACAGACGAAGGAACTCATACCAGAGAAGTTGAATGACAGGCCCATCATACCACTAGAAAGCAGCTGTGCCAAGATTCAAGCCAGGTTGGCTCTAGCAGCCATCTTTTATCCA
>NW_023222275.1:444-973 GCF_002007445.2 Ailuropoda melanoleuca | reverse complement strand
AGCCAACTCTTAACCAGAATAAAGAGACATATAGATAATAATACATTAATAGTAGGGGACCTCAACACTCCTCTCTCAGCAATAGACAGATCAAGNCTCTCAGCAATAGACAGATCACCTAAGCAGAAAATCAACAAAGAAACAAGAGCTTTGAATGACATACTGGACCAGATGGACCTCATAGATATATACAGAACACTACACCCCAGAACAACAGAATACTCATTCTTTTCGAATGCACATGGAACTTTCTCCAGAATAGACCATATACTGGGTCACAAAACAGGTCTCAACTGATACCAAAAGACTGAGATTATTCCCTGCATATTCTCAGACCACAATGCTTTGAAACTGGAACTCAATCACAAGGAAAAATTTGGAAGAAACTCAAACACTTGGAAACTAAGAACCATCCTGCTCAAGAATGATTGGGTAAACCAGGTAATTAAGAAGGAGATTAAATAACAATCTTTGGAGACCAATGAAAATGAAAACACATCAGTCCAAAACCTATGGGACACTGCAAAGG
>NW_023222275.1:0-322 GCF_002007445.2 Ailuropoda melanoleuca | reverse complement strand
CTAACCCACACACGAGAAGACAGGTGATCAAGATTAGAGCAGAGATCAATGAATTAGAAACCAGGAGCACAGTAGAGCAGATCAACAGAATGAGAAGCTGATTCTTTGAAAGAATAAATGAGATCGGTAAGGCACTGGCCAGACTTATTCAAAGGAATAGAGAAAGGACCGAAATTAATAAAATTATGAATGAAAGGGGAGAGATCACGACCAACACCAATGAAATAGGAAGGATCATTAGAAACATTTACCAACAGCTTTATGCCAATAAATTAAACAGCCTGGAAGAAATGGATGCCTTCCTGGAAACCTATAAACTACC
>NW_023222273.1:0-700 GCF_002007445.2 Ailuropoda melanoleuca | reverse complement strand
ATAGCCCCATGAAATGATCTGTCACTGGGTTTCACTCTGAATTGCCGGGTCAAAGTTAAGCAAAATTTTCATGAGATGGGAGGCGTGCTGCTTCTCAGGGGAGGGGATTGAAAACCGGAGCCACTGTCAGGACGCTTGAGACCCTCTATAGGCTCTATTGAGTTTTACTGGGCAAAGGAGAGGTTTTCAATGAAATTCAAATGCTTTCTACAGTCTGGCCCCCTGGAATCTCCCATGTCCTCCCTAGGCTGTTGGACTTTGCTTCCAGCTCTCTGCTATGAGCAATTTACCACCATGCTCAAACACGGCCAAGCCTCTCCACTTCTTACAGTATGCATCCCCAATACCTAGTCCTGTCATTCAAAGGTGTCCATTCTGAGGTCCTTACTCATTTCTCAAACCCGATTTTACAATATTCTTTCATGTTAGTTCTCTATGGAAGTACAGTGGGTCACATCAACTGCTCCAAACACACCACGCTCTTTTCTACCACTGGGCCTTTGCTTATGCTCTTCCAAAAGCCTGTTAATGCTCTCACTGTTCATATATAGACAGGCATATTTCATTGTATTTCTCTTTACTTTATGGCATATCACAGATACTGCAGTTTTTTACAAATTGAAGGATTGTGGCAACCCTGCGTTGAGCAAGCGTATAGATAGGCCCCCTTTTTCCAATCGCATTTGCTCATTTCATGTCT
>NW_023222271.1:0-700 GCF_002007445.2 Ailuropoda melanoleuca | reverse complement strand
TGGCCAATGGTTATTTGGAGAGTGTTCTAGATTGCAAATCCATGATCTCATGTTGTTTTCATAACAATCATTTAATTCTCTTTTTATAGTTGAAAAATCTGAAGCACACAAAGGTGAATTAAGTTATTGAGGTCATATTGCTACTTAGGGCCACAGAATGACTGGGACCCAGAATTCCTGATGTTTTCTGCATTGTGCATTAATACAATATCACTATGCCTACCATATTCCTCACAGTTAACTATCCACTAACCAGTTCTGTAGGACCTGTAGGATTATGGGTGAAGTGATGTTGAGAAATGCCAAGAGGGAGGAAGCCTCAAGCCCTGTTGAGTCAAAGATCCTAAATATGAGTTATGCAAAGCTGAACTCAAATTCCAGATTTACTTTCTGACTTACTGACTATAAGACTTTCATCAAGGGACTTAAACTTTGTGAACTTGTGTTTTCTAAAATGTAGAATAAAGAAATGACATCTACCTACACATTTTAAATATTTCATAAACACAGTTTAAAATGCTTTGCTCAAGTGGCTCATACGTATTAGTAGTAATAAATAGCTATAATGTCAGATTTTGAAAAATGAGAAGCACAAAAAGGTACACTTGATTCTACTGACATTTGATATGCGAGTACTAATATCTGGAATTACTTATACTATATATTTCTCCCTGCTTAGAAATATCGACTCTCCGGATCA
>NW_023222270.1:0-700 GCF_002007445.2 Ailuropoda melanoleuca | reverse complement strand
TATTATCATTCTCATTATATACATGAGGAAACTGAGGCATAGGCAGGCTAAATATATCCCAAAGCCACACAGTTGGTATGTGATAGAGTCGAGATTGAAATATAGATGACCTGTCTCTAAAATCTGTTTTCTTAACCACCACTATCATATAGATTCCATCTATTTTAGTCTTTTTATTCTTGTGGTTAAGATAAGACTTCCAAAGGACCCATCCAATTGATATTCAGTGGATCACATATATGTGGATCACATACATGGATCACAAAAGACGAGTGGGCCCGTAATTACCAAGCCACTAAACTCAGTTCACTGAGGAAACAATAATTCCTCCAGAAGAAATCAAGGTATTACAAAGAAGATAAAATGGGAAGCCAAAAAACAACAAACATCTTGTCACAATGACCTTCAGGGAAACTATTATCTTCCCCATTTTAAAGATGAGGAAATTGAGGCATGAGTATATATTATAATGCTTTATTTTTATAGTGAATTAACTGACTGTATGGGTTAAATGATATCCCCTAAAATACATATGTACTTAGAATCTGTGAATGTGAATTTATTCGGAAATAAGTTTTTTTGCAGATATAATCAAGTTAGGATGAAGTCACACTGGATTGAGATGGGCATTAATGATTAGATGTCCTTATAAAAAGGAAGAAATTTGGATTCAGACACACAGGAAGGAATCCTGCCATGT
>NW_023222269.1:0-2983 GCF_002007445.2 Ailuropoda melanoleuca | reverse complement strand
TCTTTGTTCTTTGGGTGTTGAGTTTCATAAGTTCTTTATAGATTTTGGATACCAGCCCTTTATCTGATATGCCTTTTGCAAATATCTTCTCCCATTCTGTCGGATGTCTTTTGATTTGTCGACTGTTTCCTTTGCTGTATAGAAGCTTTCTATCTTTTTTATTTTTTTATTATTATTCTGATACATCTTTTTTTAAAAAAGATTTTATTTTATTTATTTGACAGAGACAGCCAGCGAGAGAGGGAACACAAGCAGGGGGAGTGGGTGAGGAAGAAGCAGGCTCCTAGCAGAGAGCCTGATGTGGGGCTCAATCCCACAATGCTGGGATCAGGCCCTGAGCCAAAGGGAGATGCTTAATGACTGTGCCACCCAGGCACCCCTATTATGATACATCTTGATGAAGTCCCACAGTTCATTTTTGCTTTTGTTTCCCTTACCTTTGGAGACATGTCTAGCAAGAAGTTGCTGCAGCCAAGGTCAAGGAGGTTATTGTCTGTGTTCTCCTCTCGGATTTTGATGGATGCCTGTCTCACATTTAGATCTTTCATCCATTTTGAGTCTATTTCATTTATGGTGTAAGAAAATGGCCCAGTTTCATTCTTCTGCATGTGGCTGTCCAATTTTCCCAGCACCATTTGTTGAAGAGACTGTCTTCTTTTCTGCTCTGTGGAAGATTAGTTGGCTATAGAGTTGAGGGTCCATCTCTGGGGTCTCTATTCTGTTTCATTGATCTATGTGTCTGTTTCTGTGCCACTACCATACTGTCTTGATGATTACAGCTTTGTAGTATAGCTTGAAGTCCAGAACTGTGATGCCACCAGCTTCAGTTTTCTCTTTCAACGTTCCTTTAGCTATTTGGGGTCTTTCCTGGTTCCATAAATTTTTAGGATTATTTGTTCCAGCTCTGTGAAAAAAGTTGATGGTATTCTGATAGGGAGTGCTTTGAATGTATAGATTGTATTTTATTTTCCAGCTTTACTGAGGTATAACTTTGATAAATAAAATAAATTGGCAAATAAAAATTGTATCTATTTAAGGTACACAACTTGATGATTTGATACAGGCATACATTGCCAAATATTCACCACAATCAAGCTAATTAACATAGCCACCTCCTCACACAGTTATCATTTATCCTTCTTTCTTTGTGAGAACACTTACCCCTTAGTGGGCACTGACATTGTTTCCAGTTTTTTGCTATTCCAAGTGCCACCACTATAAATATCACAGGCGTTCCCTTGCATGGAAAGGAGGCACATATGTGTGCTGAGTGTGTGCCTCCAGGGAGGAGAGCTCAGTATTGACTATGTGTAATATTCAGCTTTCCTGCATACTACAAACTTTTCCAAAGGGGTTCTACCAATTTACCTTCTCACCAAATGTCACGTGAGAGTTCTGTTTGCTCCATAGCCTCAGAAGTTTCCATTTTATAGAGTGTTCACACAATTCTCAATTCTGTTCTTAGGCATTTTACTTTTTGTTGTTATTTTTTAAATCAAGAGTCATACCTAATTGGCTATTGTTTGTATGTCAGTCAGTCCTTATGGTTTTTATTTAATTTTGCATTCATCAATTTATTAAGTTCTCTTATTGTTTATAGGAGCGTATTGGTTTATTCTTTTTTTTAAAGATTTAGTTATTCATTTTAGAGAGGGGCAGAGAGTGTGTGTGAGCAGGGGGAGCGGCAGAGGGAGAGGAAGAGAGAAAATCTCAAGTGGACTCCAGCATGTGCAGGGATTCTGATGCGGGGCTCAGTCCCAGGACCCTGTGATCATGACTTGGCCTGAAATCAAGGGTTGGATGCTTAACTGACTGAGCCACCCAGGGGCACCTTGGTTTATTCTCTTGATTTTTCCAGATATAAAATCATAACATTTACAAATAATGATAATTTTACATCCATCTTAGGTTTTTTATACATGCAATTTATTTGTCTTTTATGTTTTAGGGTATATTTCCTCTAAACATTGAAAAGAGTGTTAATAGTGAACATTTTAAAACTCTAAATCTCCATTAAACCTCCAAAATGCTTATCAAAATTTTCTTATTAATAGAACACGTTCCCAGAGAAGCATTTTCATTCCAGCTCTTCGCAGCAGCTCCAGAGAAAAAAGGTGGGATGAAGCATCAAGTCAGGAAAGCTGTCCACCAAGACCACAGCAGAGGTGAGAAGAGAGAGGCTGGAATCAAATGCAGAGGAAAAGGTGGAAATTGACCAGATCACCTGATTCACCCTAAGTGGGGACGGGGGCGGAAAAGCTAAATAAATTGTGATGATCACAGCCCCTCACAGACCCACTGAGAGAGGGTGATTTAATTTCAAGATCATCTTCCCCCACCCATTCGTGCCACCACATCGACAGGGCTTCGGTGTAGAAACAGTGAATTAAAGCTGAAAGAACGGCCCGGCACAAACTCTATTTAAGAAGGGCTTCTTAGGGAAACCCACAGACAACAGTGAAATGAGGCAGGGGTACTGGAGGAAACCAAAAACTCTGCACCTACAGATACAGCAAACATGAACACAGCCCGACTCTTAGACAGAAGAACGCACAATCTCGTGCTACAGCCCTAGTTATGTCACTTTCTAATATCCCATAGATATTAGGGCGTCCAGCTTGGCACGTCAGCCCCCAGGCATGCTCAGAAGCAAGGAACACAGTCTGGAGACACAGAGTGAGCAAACCAGACTCAGATATAACCCAGATTTTGGAATTGTCAGACTCGTGTGTGTGTGTGTGTGTACACATTCATGAAGAGATTGATTATAAAGTATTGGCTACATGATTTATTCTAAGGGATTGGCTCAACTGTTGCGCAGCTGACAAGTCCCAAGGCCCACAGTGCCAGGGGCTGGAGGCCCAGCGAAGATGGTGGGCAGCTCCAAGCTGAGGACGGGTGACTCAGGACCTGGCAGGGGCTGGTGCTTCTCTTCCAGTCCTTGTCCTGAGAGAAAATACTTAAAGGAAGTTGGAATTAAAGA
>NW_023222268.1:0-700 GCF_002007445.2 Ailuropoda melanoleuca | reverse complement strand
CGACACACCACACCATTCCCTCAGCTTGTGGGTGGGGTGTGTGATTCAGGGTAGAGTGAGAAAAAGAGGTGGTGTGGTCTAGGGAAAGAGCACAAGTTGGCTTTTTAAATCTACTTTATTGAGGTATAACCTGTGATACAACGAAACCATTTTCAACGTACGATTTAATCATGAGTTTTGACACATGTCACCCCACCATAATCAAGACCTAAACCAGCCCCATCACCTAAAAGGTCTCTCCCTCATGCTCTTTTGTACTCAGGACCCGTGCCTCCGTCCAGGAAACCCGTAGATGTCTTTTACCTTTCCTTGAATTTCATAGAATGGAACCACAGAGTGGGCTTCCTTTATTCTTTGATTTTTGGCTTCTTTAATGTTTTTGAGATCCATCGTGTTGTTATGAGGCTCCGTAGCTCATTCTGCCTCACTGCAGAGTAGCGTGCCGTTGTACGGATATACTGTAATTTTTATCCCATTCATCTATTGTTGGACAGTTTGGTAGTTTCCAGTGTTGGGCTGTTATGAACAAAACTGATCAGAATTACTGTACAACTCTCTGTGTAGATGCAGGTTTCCTTTTCAGGGGCGAGTATGGGAATGTATTACCGGATCATACGATAAGGGTACGTTTAACCTGAGGAGAAACCATCAGACTGTTTTCTGAGGTCGTCGGGCTCTTTGAACACCCATCAGTAATGTA
>NW_023222267.1:0-700 GCF_002007445.2 Ailuropoda melanoleuca | reverse complement strand
ATGCAAATCAAAACCCTAATGAGACACCACCTCACACCTGTCAGAATGGCTGAAATTGACAACACAGGAAATAATAGGTGTTGGTGAGGATGCAGAGAAAGGGGAATCCTCATGGGCTATTGGTGGGAATGCAAACAGATGCAGCCCCTCTGGAAAACAGTACGGAGGTTCCTCAAAAAGTTACACATAGAACTACCCTACAATCCAGCAATTGCACTAGTGGTATTTACCCAAAGGATACAAAAATACAGATTTGAAGAGGGACATGCACCCTGATGTTTATAGCAGCATTATCAACAATAGCCAAATTATGGAAAGAGCTCAAGGGTCCATCAACTGATGAATAAAGAAGATACATATATGTATCTTTCATTATAGATATATATAGATATAGATACATATCTATATCTATAATGGAATATTACTGAGCTATAAAAAGGAATGAAATCTTGCTATTTGCAATGACATGGACAGAGTAGAGAGTATATGCTAAGGGAAATAAGTCCGAGAAAGACAAATACCATATGATTTCACTCATATGTGGAATTTAAGAAGCAAAACAGATGAACATAGGGGGAAAAAAAAGGAGGGGCAAACCAGAAAACAGACTCCTAACTATAGAGAACACACTGATGATTACTGGAGGGGTGATGGGTGGGGGGGTGGGTTAAATGAGTGATGTGTATTAAGGAAGGCATAT
>NW_023222266.1:0-700 GCF_002007445.2 Ailuropoda melanoleuca | reverse complement strand
CGTATTGCATGGTGCACTGGGTGTTATACGCAACTAATGAATCATTGAACTTTACATCGGAAACCGGGGATATACTGTATGGTGACTAACATAATATAATAAAAAAAAAAAAGATTCACTTTCTCCCTTTCCTTCTGCCCCTCCCCCTTGCTTATACTCTTGTTTGCTCTCCCTCTGTCAAAAAAAAAAGGGGGGGGGAATAAGATAGCTCAATGTGTTACTGACATAGGAAAAAATGTCCACAATATATTCTGAAGCTAAAAAAAAATTGTGAAGCACTGTAAATGATTTGATATCATTTGTGTCATAGAACATGCATGTATTTTATAAAATATGTATACAAGTATGTAAGTGTATAATATTTTCTGCATTTGTTATCATCTCTGGAGAGTGATAATAATAGGTCAAAATGAGAAAGGATTTTTTTTTCCATAAGACAGATCAATTTCCATGAATTATATGTTATGCTAGTTTCCTAATACTCTGGCACCACAAATTTTGTGACCTAGGACAACACAGATTTATTTCTTATAGTTCTGGAGATTAGAATTCTGGAAGGGGTTTTTAGTCTAAAATCAAGGTACTGGTTGAGTTGCCTTCCTTTTGGGGCATCCAAGGAAGAATCCATTTCTTCCTTCTCCAGCCTGCAGAGGCTGCCTGCATCCCTTAGGTCTTGGGCCTGCCTGAGACTCCAGTCTCT
>NW_023222265.1:0-700 GCF_002007445.2 Ailuropoda melanoleuca | reverse complement strand
TGGTCTTTGAGAATCAGAGAACAGGCTGTGCCCACTAAAGGTGTTCCACAAAGGATTCATAGATTAAGTTGATAGAAGAAGCACACTGGTGTGCATTAAAGAAAGGATTGGTTCTTCCCTCATCCAGTAAATGTGCAGTAGCCTTCATTCTTTATTGAATGCATAGCCACTTGGTCATTTCTTTCTGGTGAATCTCATTTTGAAACCAGAGCCTAGAATACTGTCTGGTTCTGTAAATAGCAAACTTGTAATAAATATTTGTTGCATATTTAAATCATTAAATTCTGGTATTTATTATTAGTTTTTTCACCTTACCAGACATTTGAAACTATTTAAAAATTATTTTCTTCCCATGAATTTCAAATATATTTATTGGAAATCTATAGAAGTCCTGAATCAAAAAATTTTAAGAATAAAACATTGTTAACATATGAAAATACTATATTGGAGGTTGAATTAATGGAATCTGAAATGATGAGGTTTTGAGCAACTTCAAAGTATTGATACAGTGTTGTGTTAGTGGAAAACATGGAAAGTGAGTGCAGAGAAATCTATACACCCATTGCCCAAATCCCTTAATTGTTAGCTTTCTATCACATTTCCTATTGTCATTTTTTCTCTTTCTCTCTTTGTGTATGTGTGCGTGTGTGTATGTATGCATTTGTGTGTGTGTGTTTGTATATAATATATATATATATAT
>NW_023222264.1:0-700 GCF_002007445.2 Ailuropoda melanoleuca | reverse complement strand
GGAGAGGTGCAGGGAGTCGGGAGTGGCGTCGGTCACGGCCAGCTCCCCCAGCCGGGGCTTGATGGGAGGCTCAGGGGCCACGGTGGATGGGGCTTCGGTGGTCATAGCCTCGTATTCTGAAGTGGACAGAGACATATGGGGACAAATGAGGACATGCAGGTCAGCATAGAAGGGGTGTCTTACAAAAATAAGATAGTAAGGAGCAGAGAGTCACCTTCCCCGTCCATCAATGCCAGCCTTCTCGGGCCCATAGCCTCCTCATTTCACCCCTCCCCACACCCCTCCCCCTCTCCCACTCTCTCCAGCACCCACCTCCCCTGCACACTGTTCCCTAGGCCTCCTTCCGCTGGGGTCTCCTTGGCATCTCACTCCCCCTGGCTCCTGTCTTTGCTCCCAAACAGCTCAGAACTCCCTTCCCCAGCCAGAAACCTGGAGTCTTCCTGGATCTGTTCCTGCCCCAGCTGCCATCAGACTCCGAGTGTCCCCTCAAGTTCCTCCTGGGTCCCCCACACGGGCAGCCCCACCGGCCTGGCTTGGGCCCCACCCAGCCCCGTCGCCTCTCACCCGGGTCCCCGCGTCCCCCCGGGCTCCCTGCCTCCCTGCCCCTTCCGTTCCTCACAGGGGCCAGGACGACCTCTCACTGCACATGTGATGGCGTCGGCCTTAGCTTCGCGTGCAACAAGCCTCTCCGTCCCCGGAC
>NW_023222263.1:0-1893 GCF_002007445.2 Ailuropoda melanoleuca | reverse complement strand
ACACAGACTTTAACATAACTATGCTTAATATGATCAATGAATTAAAAGACAAGATTGACAATTTCAGCAGAGAACTGGAAAGTATAAAAAAGGAATAAATAGAAATGAAAGAACTGAAAAATAGCTGAAAATGTAAAATTCTGGCATTGTCCAGGAAGTAGTAAAATACTAGACTTTAATAATTGAAAGATGAGCATTGTAATCTTTAGGAAAACACTAAAAGAATGGTTAAAGAAAGTAAACTCACAAAATAACATTGGGGAGAAATGGAATAATAAAAAAGAAACAAANATAAAAAAGAAACAAGAGAAGGCAAGAAATAAGAGAAAATAATACATAAAAAAGTCAGGAAAAAACAAAAAGCAAATAGTTAAGACAAATTAAAACCTTAACAGTAATTTCATTAAATGTAAATGGACTAAATACTTCACTAAAAGAATAAGATTATCAGACCACATTTTAAAAAGAGAACTCAGTTACGTTCTGCTCATGAGAAATACATCTTAAATATATGGATACAGAGAAGTTGGAAGTAAACAGATGGGAAAGATATATCATGCAAATCCTAGACGAAAGAGAGCTTCTGTAGCCCTATCGATATATTAATATCTGACAAAATAGACAAACAGCATGACTAGAGATAGGACATTTCAAAAATAATAAAAGGCTCAATTTACACTGAAAATATAATAATGCAAAATATTTTTGCTCCAAATATATAAAGCAAAACTCTAAAAAAGAAATAAATCTGCAAAATGTAACTTTTGACATCTAACAGGACTAGTAGNTTGACATCTAACAGAACTAGTAGCCCCCCCAACCCAAAAAAATCAGTGAAAATATAGAACTCTTGAACAAAACCATTAACAAACTTGATCTGACAGATCTTAGAAAAAGCTGAAAAGGAAGGATATGGGTCTTAGCAATTTCTTTCCATGAGAACAGACTGAAGGAAAGAGACCATTATTCTTTTAACTACTTACTAATGACCAAATCAGTGTTTCAGTTTTTTACTTTTAGCATGGGATTGATCTCTTCTGATAGAGTGGATTCTACACTGGCTTTTCCTTTATTCACCTTACACCCTCATCTGCAATGCCTTTCCTCCAACATCTCAAGGTCAGCCTTAATTGTACATACCCTTTAATATTCAACTGTAAATTTATCTTCTAAGCAGCCTTGCTGATTGTCCTAACTAGTGACAAATAACCTCTTTTTGTGGTCCCATAGCAATTTGTACTCTTTTCTTTACAATACTTATATTATGCTTTGAATATAGGTATCCAGTCTATGGCCATACTACCCTGAATGCACCCAATCTCATCTGAATATAGGTATCCATTTTATTTTCCTAAGATTATAAAAGTCCTTTGCAACTAGCTAGAATTTTATCCCTTGAGTAAGCCTAGCACCTTTCACATAGAAGCTACATAATTTCTTCTTGTTAAACAGTAAGTAGGATGTGATGAAAATATTCAATATGGGGTCAAGAGACTCAAGCTCTGCCCCAGTTACGGATACCTGTGAAATTTCTAGGCTTCAGTTTTCTCATATATAAAATGAGGATCTCCAAAGTTACTTCACAATATCACTGAAGGGCCAGCATGGTAAAATGATCACCTGATGTGTGATACCTGAAATCACTAAATTGAAGACAAAGTTTCCTTATTTACTAAGTCACAGAATAAAGACTTATGAAGCACCTACAGTAGGCAAAGAACACTGAATAAGACAAAATAACANCTGAATAAGACAAAATAACACTGCCTTTTGAAAAAGCTTATAGTCTAGTCATTAGCTTAGTGAAATAACTCAAGCTATGATTTTTCTTTACATGATGAAGGTAACCTTAAAATTAAAATACAGATTGTGAAATGTGTAGTCAAGAATTAA
>NW_023222262.1:0-700 GCF_002007445.2 Ailuropoda melanoleuca | reverse complement strand
TCTCTTTCTTTTATTTTACCCTGTGCCCATTTCAAATACATTCTTATTTCCCAATGTAGGTTTTTAAGTCACTTTTGGACTTTTTTTCCACATCTACATTTTATAAATTTATGCCCTATACTAGCCCGTTTATTACTCTATTCAATTTTATCTTGATATATATATCTCTAGAAGTTCTGATTTCTTTACAATTTGGGGATATACTGTCTTTTTTTAATAATTTTTTTATTATATTATGTTAGTCACCATACAGTATATCCCAAGTTTTTGATGTAAAGTTCCATGGGATATAATGTCTTCTAACATACAGACCAAAAATCACTCAGGAACAGGCAGATTGAGCCAAGATGTCGGAGGTATAAGGGACCCCATTTAAACAGGTCCCCTGAATTTAGCTGAATATCTATCAAACCATTTGGAACACCCACGAAATCAAGCTGAGATGTAAGAATATATATGTGGATCTCAACAAGCCAAAATGCGACTGGGTTTTGCAAGGTGTCTATTATACCAACTCATTTTTTCTAGGCGCTTTTTAACGTGTATTTTTACACACTTATGTTTTCTATGGATATATGTTCATTTTAGTTTTTCACTCTATTCAGTTTTAACTTTGTATATGTGCATGTTTTACTTTCCCGGTGATTTTGGGATATAGTGTCCTCTAAAACACAGGAAAAAATCCACCAATTCACCCAGG
>NW_023222261.1:0-700 GCF_002007445.2 Ailuropoda melanoleuca | reverse complement strand
CTTCCTCTCATGTGCACATGTGGGACTCATTAGGGACTCTGGACGTCCTGGTGTCCAGAGCAGAGTGACCCAGCCCCAGTGCACCCTGTGTCTGGGGTGAGAGCGGGTATCATGGGGAGGTCCAGCCCGACCAGTCTGGCGGTGGCCGGGGCACTGGGCTTGTTTTTAAAGTCCCCAGGTTAATTGACGGTGTAATCAGGCCTGAGAAGCCCCAGTGTGGCAGGCAGAGCCTGGGGTGGGGGAGGGCTTTGGGTTCTGAACTTGAGCGCTCTCTGCAGCTTTCTACCTGTGTGACCGAACGTGGGACATTTTGATACAGTCTCATCAAAACTCAAAACTGCTGTTTTAATTTCCAAGTAACACACCCAGAAGTTATTTCTGACCCTCATTTTTTTTTTTTCACTTTAATAGTCCCTGAGCCTCATTCAAGGGAGTAGGGGAGGATGTCTGTTTTCACGTAGTGCTTGGTAAATTGTGAAAATAGCTGAAAACATAACATCAAAATTTTTAAAAATATTAATTTTTGAAATAGTTCATATATTCGCGTGGTTCAAGGAAAGTTTGAGGGTGAAAATTCTCCCTCCCACCTCAGCCCCGCTCTGTGTGCAGTTCCTGTCCCCTATCTTTAATGGGCAATCATTCTTGTTACTTCTGTAAATTGCAGTTTATTTTGAAAATACAAGTAAATTAAAAAAAAAAA
>NW_023222260.1:0-700 GCF_002007445.2 Ailuropoda melanoleuca | reverse complement strand
ATATGACGTTCATAGCCTAGGAGGAGAGACAGATATTAAACAATAAATGACATGAATAATTAAGTTTGTAGTATGTGTTAAGGAAGAAAATTTATAATATACAAGAGTAACTACAACAAGATCATAATACAGCCTACAGTAAAAGTGACGCGAATAATATATCTATAATATATCTCATTCTTAGAAAATATTTATCTGCCAATGATAACTTTGATTTTAACATAGCTTATCACCACCTATTTGTGGAAGAAAGTGAGTAGGAATTGGATTATATGGCCAATTACATTAGATAATTAGATAGACTTTGGCAATGAAATAACCAATGCATATATTCTCTCCAAATGAAGAGGGGACTACACCTAGCTTATACAAATGTGGAAACAAATTACAAATTCATTTAATTATTGGGTACATTGAACAGGAGGTAGATCTAGAGAACATCTCTTTATCTGTGTGGACATTTCTACTTGACCTATGGAAATACTATTAAGGATTAGATTCTAGGTATTTTTAGAGGACTGCTCTATATTCAATTCATAAAACTTAATTCATAACCCATTTTCTTTAAGATTTTTATTTATTTATTTGAGAGGGAGATGGGAGAGCACAGAGGGAGAGAGAGAGGGAGAAGCAGACGCCCCTCTGAGTAGAATGTCTGATGTGGGGCTCAATCCCAGGACCCTGAGATTATGACCTGAGT
>NW_023222259.1:0-700 GCF_002007445.2 Ailuropoda melanoleuca | reverse complement strand
TTTGGTTAGCTCTTTCTTCCTTGTTTGGGGGAAGCTGGAAGTGGGGGTCTCCAGCGTCTTAGGACAAGTGTGGGTCGTCCCGGAACCAGTTGGTTTAGAACCATCCCGTTGCTGTCAGTATTAGTTCTTTCATAAGAGCAGGAGTTGGTTGCAGGGCTGTGGTCCGTGCTCCGGCGGTGTTTGTCTCCGAAGTTCACGTTCTTTTCCGCCCTGACTCGTCAGCGATCTCCGGGGCACTCGCCTGCGCAGGCCCCTGTAGGTCCCGAGGCGTTCACCTGCCTCGCTGGGCCCAGGTCTCTGACCACCCAGCGTGTCTGGAAATCCTGTTGCTAGGCTTGAGAATGGCGGGGAAGGAAGGGAATAGGTAACAACTTTCTTAATTCAACACTATTTTCTATTCTTGGCTGGAAACATTAAAAAAAAAAATCCACACATATTTGTATACTGGTTTAAACGTCTCCAATTCTGTTTCTTAAAATCTCGATTTCTTGTAATTGCTCGAGAAAAATTCATGACTATACTGTGAACCTATTAGAATGCTATATAGCTGGGTCTTCATGCTTAATGTGGGGGGAGGAGCCCCTAAAGGAAAAGCATGATAAATTATTTAAAGAATACTTGTGCATATAAGCATAAATATGGAGAACACAATCTTTGGATCAAGACCTTAAGTTCATTGTTTTACTTCATTGTGTGTGTG
>NW_023222258.1:0-4183 GCF_002007445.2 Ailuropoda melanoleuca | reverse complement strand
TTTTTTTTTTTTTTTTTTGGAATGCCGAAGCTCCTCCTTTATGATAAATTGGCATTTTCTGTAGCATGCGTCTAATTCTTCATTGAGAGTCCCAGCAGGGGCAATGACTCCCATAGGACTACCATAAAGAGGCAGCATGAGTGCTGTCCTTAAGTAGACATGATGGCTGGAATCTAGTGCCCTACAGATTTCATAAGTACTAGGTCTTCATCGTATGGCTTCTTATCCTGACAATGATGAGTGTAGGGTGAGCCCTCTGTGGTTTCTAGTTGAATTTCCTGAATTCCCTATTTTTTCAAGAAGATTGATTGAATAAAGGATGATAAGCAAACACTGCTGAGACCTGAGGTGCAATTCAGCCAGCGGCCTCTGCTAAAAATCTAACACAAGCCTCATTGCCTGTCTTAGCTACTAAATATCCAGCTTGACACTTTACTGCTTAATTCCAAAATTTTCTATTTGAACACCACCTATGAAGAAGCAGTGAATTTCCTCAGAATGGAACAAAAGAATGATGGTTCAGCAAACTGCAGCTTCTAGGCCAAAAAATTATTTCCTTTTTTTCCTAAAGATTTTAAGTACTCTATACACAATGTGGGGCTCAAACTCACAAGCCAAGATCAAGAGTTGCATGCTCCACTGACTGAGCCAGCCAGGCATCCCCCCAAAATTATATTTCTAATTCATTAAATTATAGTGAGACAGATGCCAAATGATTTCTTAGTTCAATAAAATCAGTTTGCACAAAGATGAAATCTCTCTGCTTGACAGACACAAGGCAGAATTTCTTTATTCCAATAAAAACTTGATTGCTACCAGCTTCACCCTGCTCCTTAAATTCATTTTGAAATCATTTTGATCTCATTAACTCTTTTTCATACCTCCGCTGAATTGATCTTACAAAAGTGGTACAACACTTCTACGAAAAAAAATAGGAAAAAATCTTAGTGATTATATTAGTTTGCTAGGGCTCCTATAACAAAGTGTCACAAACTGAAAAGGTGAAACAACAGAAATGTATTATCTCATAGTTTTAGGGGCTAGAAGTCTGAGATCAAGGTGTCAGCAAGGTTAGTGCCTTCTGAGGACTGTGAGGAAGAATCTATCCAATGCCTCTTTCTTAGTGCTTTGTCAGCGTTTTTGGCATTCCTTGGTTTGTGGACGGAAGTATCACCCCAATCTTTGGCTTATGGTCATGGACATTCTCCCTGTATGTTTGTGTCTTTCCTCAAATTTCCTCTTTTTATAAGGACACCAATCATATTGGATCAAGACCCACTCTAATAACCTCATTTTAACTTCATTACCTCTGTAAAAACCCTGTCTCCTAATACAGTTATATTGTCAGGTACTGGAGGTTAGGACTCCAACATATTAATTTGAGGGGACACAATTCAACATGTAACAGTGACCTTCCTTGGGTTAGGCAAAGATTTCTCACAAACTATAAAAAACAAAAACAAAAAAACACACACACAGCAAATTGATAAATTGCATGTCATCAAAAACATACTTCTGCTGTTTAAAAGATACTCTTAAGAAAATGAAAAGTGAGCCACAGATTGGGTGCAAATATTTGTGGAAATATGTATCTAATAAAGCTCTTGTGTCTAGAATATATAAAGAAATCTTAATAATAATAATGACTCAGTAGGAAAAAACTCATCATAAGAAGACAAACAACCCAATTAAAAAATGGGCTAACCATTCAGACAGAAACATTTCCAAAGATGGCCTATAAATGGCCAATAAGCATGTAAAGAGATGCCCAGTCACTAGTGATCAGAGAAATGCAAATTAAATCCACAGATACTTTCACATACAATGACTAAAATCAAGATGATTGACAATACCAAGTGTCAACAAGGATGTGAAGCAACTGAAACCCTCATATAGTCACTTAATCTCCAAGGGGGTCCAGAACATGTGGCCCCAAGAGAGGTCATCAAGTAAACATGAACAAGGAGGGCCAAAGATGGAGTCAGTATTGTCAACAGTCCTATACTTACTGATCTTCCCATTTCTGAATCTAGCCAATGACAGGTTTTATGCACTTGAGTCCTCTTTTTTTCAAATCTCTCTTCCTATAATTTCCATAACAAAGCACCCTTTCTCCTTAGTCCTGCTGTTCCTTTCCTTTCCCCTTCTGGGTCATTCTCCTCTACTTAATTTTTAAGAGTCTGTTCATTAATCAGGCATTCATTGTGTAGAAAGTTCTCCATGTTTGATCTGAGGCCCTCTTCTACTCTCTTGGCTTTAGTTACACCCCTGATGTCTCCTCTGACATTCAGACATATAGAACAAATCACCTCCTCTTGAGAGTTAGGGGAATAAACCCCATAGGTCCAAATAGAAATCACAATTTGTCCCTTCTACTCCCCACCTTGCCCACTCCTGTGTTTCTAGATTGGCACTACCAGTCAAAAATATTTTGAGCCTGTCTGCTTCTTTCTGTATCACCTGAGTGCCAGCCACTACCATCCCTTTGCTAGAATATTCCTGTACCTTCAAATCTGAGGTCTTACATGTACTTTTGTGCCCAACCTCACTGACCTCACCTATTCTTCACGCAATAGGTAGAAAGATTTTTAAAAATGCAAACCTTGATTGTATTACTAACCTGAGAGATTGAGATCTCTCAGTGGTGTTTAGGATACAAATAACATCACTGACGTGGCCCAAAAGACCTTGAGTGATTGGGCCCTGCCTCAACTATCTCAGCCTGTGCTGCTTCCGTACTACACTCCAGCTGACTGTCCTCACTGCCTCCAATTCATTGTGTTGTTCTCTCTCCAGGAGGTTCACAGAAGCTATTTTCTCTTGTTTCCCCTTGCCCTTAACCAGGTAAATTTCTCTTCATCTTCACTTTAGAACACAAATATTATTTTCTTAGAGAAGCTATTCTGCTCTTAGGACCCCTATGTCAACCGTGAATCATGTATCCCACTTACAGTCTAATAATTGTGCCATATAAGCTTCTGGAGCCAAATCTGTGTCCTACTGACTACTGAAACCCTAACACCTAGCATAGTGCTTTGCTCACGGTGGGTTTTATCATTGGTAGCTCCCATGTTCCAAGACCCCCCAAAGGAAAACTCTCTGATAACAACTATATTGGAGAATTTAGTGGGACATAAAACACCTGTCTTGAAACTGAATTATTTACTTGCTCAGTTGCACTCAAAAATTTTTAAAAGGCCGATAGTTTGGTCACCCCTTTAATCTAGCAGTACTTAAATATTTGCTGAATATTTATTTGGTGGGGTTGGACAGAAACTGATTTTTTATTAATTTTTATTTCATTATTTCTTATTTTCAATATTAAATTTTATGTGCATTTATCACACACAGTTTTTCCAACCGGATAACCCAACATTGGTCATTCCCAATAACCAAAAGTACAAATTCGGTTTCCTAGTTTTTGTCTGGTGGCACTTTGATGTAAAACAGAATGCTCAGCCTCGGTGGATAACAACTAGAAGTGTTTATTTCTTCCCGAGGGTGTGGTCTACTTTGGTAGGAACAGAACAGGTGTTTATTTCCAGTTCAATGAGGAGTTGTATCAGAAGCCTCCATTAACAGGCACTATATTTCCAGCGGATTCCAGGGAGGTTTTATAACCTTACCGCCAGTGCTCCAGGCCACTCCCCAGCTGACCAGCCATTTAATGGGGTTGTGGTTGGGCACTATTGCAGAGATTCTCTGACGAGAAAAACAAGTCAAATAAGCAGATTGTTTACTTTCTCAACTTGCCTGCATCTGACAAGCTTTCACCCTCTTCTTTGAACCAGTTTAAAGAATACGGTATAACCTCAACCAGCTGCAACTGCCAGGTGATGCTAGTTCTTTCCTGCTCCTTCATAGTCTACCTCCTCACGCTAACCCTCCCCAGTGGCTGTCCGTTGGTTGGCTGCTGTGCTACAGGCTGTGATAAGCAGGATAATGACCCTCCCAACAAGGTATCTAAATCCTAATCCCCAGAATTTGTGAATAGGTAATGTTGCATGGCAAAGGAGAATTAAAGTTTCAGACAAAATTTAGTTTGATAATCAGTTGACCTTAAAATAGGGAGTGTATCCGGGTTATCCAGGTGTGCCCAATGTAATCACAAGGTTAAGAAGCTGTGGTCCATATATACAATGGAATATTACTCAGCTATCAGAAAGAACGAATTCTCAACATT
>NW_023222257.1:0-700 GCF_002007445.2 Ailuropoda melanoleuca | reverse complement strand
AACAGACGTAAAAATAAACCATTGGGACTTCATCAGGATAAAAAGCTTTCGCACAGGAAAGGAAACAGTCAGCAAAACCAAAGACGGCCGACAGAATGGGAGAAGATACGTGCAAATGACACCCAGATAAAGGGCGAGTATCCAAAAGCTGTAAAGAACTTACCAAACTCAACACCCAAAGAACAAATAACCCAATCGAGAAAGAGGCAGAAGACGGGAGCAGACATTTCTCCAGAGAAGACGTCCAAATGGCCACGGACACGTGAAACAATGCTCCGCATGACTCGACATCAGGGAAACACAGGTCAAAACCACAGTGAGATACACCTCACGCCGGTCAGAACGGCTACAGAGAACAAGTCAGGACACGACAGATGCCCTCGTGCACTGTTGGTGGGAAGGGAAGCTGGTGCAGCCGCCCTGGAGAACAGTATGGAGGGTCCTCGAGAAGCTGAAAATAGAGCTACCCTAGAGCCCAGCAATTGCACTACTAGGTATTTACCCCAAAGATACAAATGTAGTGATCCGAAGGGGCACCTGCCTGCCAGTGTTCACAGCAGCGATGTCCACAATAGCCGAACTGTGGAAAGAGCCCGGATGTCCACCGAGAGACGAATGGATAAAGAAGAGGTGTGGTCTATATACACAATGGAATAGTACTCAGCCATCAAAACACATGAAATCTTGCCATTTGCAACTG
>NW_023222256.1:0-700 GCF_002007445.2 Ailuropoda melanoleuca | reverse complement strand
CTATCCCATTGTTGCCATAGCAGATATCTCCAAATATCCCCCAAATTCAAATCTACTCTAAACTCATGGTAATGATCACATCCGGTACTCAGTGCCTTCATAAAGAAGCACATGCCGTACCTGCCGCAAATTTAATTTTAATATTAGGATTATAATGTTCCTTACGACTGGCTTTCTTGGTAATTCTAGGCACCGCTTTTATTACACTAAAAACACAATTTTGACAAGGCGTCCACGGCTACACCCGAGGATTAGAGGGTAATATGGCATAAAAAAGATCAGTGAACCCTGACTTCACGCAAGCTGGGACTTTACATGGTTATATAGGACCAGGCATTCTCATCTCTAAACTGAGGCTACGCGTTGTGATATAAAGTAACCATAAAATGGCCAGGAAGCTGGTGGCATTGGCGAAGTCTCCGTCCAAAGTAAGGAATGAACCAGTGCTACTGAACTATCAAAGGGAGACAAAAACAAAACCGCTTGACGTTTGCATCTCATGAATAATTCTTTTCCAACAAACCAAGTAAATGTGTCCCAAGGCCAGATGTTATATATCAAATTCTGTGACAAAAGAGTAAAGAACCGGCATCTTTATAATGGATCTGAAAGTCATTACGGTCAAATTTTCAAAGAGCATCTATGCGCTGGAACTCAGGAACACATTTCCATATGCTCTGCAGAGGCTGTTTTTGGGGGG
>NW_023222255.1:0-700 GCF_002007445.2 Ailuropoda melanoleuca | reverse complement strand
TGGGGACTGATTTCAGGATTGGCTTCATCAACTATCTTTTCTTTAACTGTAACAGTCTTGATTGTTCTTACGTTGGTGGCAAAGCCAAAGAGAAATGCAGCTATTAAGGAATAAATGCGAGCAAAGACCACTCTCAGATATATCACCGATTCATCACGTTGCCTGACTGACCGCATTCTACTAGGAGGGGATCCACTGTCTATGCTCCCACCAGCACCTCTGTCAATGCACAGTGGAGGATCCCAACCTACGTGGCAATGACAGTTCCTTTTGTTGTTGCAAATCCCCTTGTAACTGCATTTCTCAGGTAAACAGTCATAATTCAGCTGAGCCACAGTGCCATTGCAGTAGGTGTTGTTACAGAACTTTCCGGGAGCACAGGGAGTACCAGGTCTCACATGACCAGCATCATTTGCTCCTGTGGAGCGATGAGAGTCCAGCCCAAAGCACAAAAAACCCGAGATCAGAGACTGATGGAATCCCACATGTTCTTGCAATGGAGGGAGATGTGTGACATTACCACATTGCAGCCTTCCACACTGAATGTCATCTTGGTCACAGGCATTACCTTTCTTTCTCTCAGCATTTCTTGTGCAGTATCCATATCTATCTCCTCTTTTATTTATGTTGTAGCAGGCATCTGCACCTTTCACAGCATTTTTACCAAAGATTTCTTGGCAGTGCACAGTGCGGTCAGTGC
>NW_023222254.1:0-700 GCF_002007445.2 Ailuropoda melanoleuca | reverse complement strand
GGGGCACCGGGGCGGGGGGGGGGCCCTCTAGCTCCTACACCAGTTGGTTGTAGCAGGTTAAGGGCTCTGGGAGGAGAGGGGAGAGACACCAGCTGGGACAAGCCTGAGGGAAGGAGTTGGGGCATCAGGGTGATTTCTCAGGGGTGGGGGAGGGATACTGACTCCGGAGGGAGGAAGGTGGGAAAAGGAAGACATCCTGGGACCTGGAGAGAAACCCCTGACCACCAGCATGTCCCCTTTCCTCAGCCAGAGGCCTCTGGGGGGGCTGCTACCAGAGAGGATAAAATCACATTGAAATTTGATCTGTTCCCAAACGTTCATTGATTTGGCTAACAGATCTTGCTGTCGCCATTCCGCTCCCCCACTTTGTCCTCAAGTGTCCTCCTCTGGCCCTCTCCGTTTCCCCCTCACTCCACTCTGGCTGGGCCCAGCATTGCCCAGAGGTGTGAGCCTTGCCACGTGGAGCGGGGGGTGGGGGGGTTCCTCACCCTAGTTTGCAGACTCGGGATCCGATGGCCACCTGTCCTGATACCCCCTTGTCTCTCTGGCCTTTGGGACACCAGCCTCTCCTGATTCTGCCTGTTTCCCTGGCTACTCCTTCTCTGTCACCTTTGCTGGCTTCTCCTTCGTGATATGCACAGGTCCACGTTTCTCGGTGCGGGAGGCTCTGCTCTCTGTGCTGCCTGTAGCCCGGGGTTTC
>NW_023222253.1:0-700 GCF_002007445.2 Ailuropoda melanoleuca | reverse complement strand
GGAAAATGTGGCCCCACCATGAGCCCATTCTAGACAAAGCCAGAGGAGGCGTTTGGGCCTGTGTTTGAGTTTGCACTGTGACCTGGTGTTCAAAGGCCCTCTGGCACCCTCGGAAATGGCACCCATGTCCCCGGCATTCAGCTCAGTACCTTATTGCCTGCCTCTTTCGTTCCCACAACACTCTGGGCCACAGGGTGGAATGAACGGAGTCATGACTGAAGGCACAAGTGGAAACCAAGACCTTTTCCTTCACATTTGCTTGAGATCCCAAGACTTTTGCATCTTGCCAAGGCTGAGTTATCCATCCCTGGGTGCATTGCATCCACTCCTGGAATGGCGTCAACGCCCTTCACCCTAGCCACACACTCCCCAACACTGCCTTCCCTACTCCAGAGCCCTCAAAAACCTCTTTTCCTCCTTTGAGCTCCTAACTCTTGACACGTGCACCACTCTTGAGTTGCGTCCCACAGTGTGACATTGTTTATTGTCTCATGTGGCTATGAAGTGTTTGTGTGTTTATTTTCCATCCACTCTCTGCACACTTTAGTCCAGCTCTGTTTAATAGAAATACAAGCTGAGCTACATACGCAATTTTAAAATTTCCAGTAATCACATTAAAAAAGTAAAAGAAACGGGGGCGCCTGGGTGGCACAGCGGTTAAGCGTCTGCCTTCGGCTCAGGGCGTGATCCCGGCGTTATG
>NW_023222252.1:0-700 GCF_002007445.2 Ailuropoda melanoleuca | reverse complement strand
CCCCAATACATGAGCACCTACTTAGAAAAACATGTGTGTTTACCCATACACACATAACACAACTTATCATTGCCTATGTCTGTTTTTTTCAGAGCCTTGATCAAAACACGCAATGAGAGCCCCACATCGCATTTATGTTTTGATTTTCCAGTTCAGTATTTAGAGGAGAAAAATATATGTTGTTTGGGCATTTGCCTAACGTATCCTGTATCCATGTAAAGTCACATTTCTTCTGTTGGAATGACTTCTTTAAGTTTTTTGTTGTTTTTGTTTGGTTGGTTTTGTAACTAATGTTTTTCAAGAGAGCTCTGTCTTGTGTCTCAGTGTAAATATAATGATATGGTAAAGTAAGGCAGTTATGATGAATTAGAAATTATAGAGTTCATTTTATCACTCCTCAAGCCAGAGAGGTTCTACTGGACTCACTTTATCTGCCTGAAAGTGCTCACTTCTGGGTTTTGGGTTGTACTGAGTTCAGGCCAGAGGGTCCAGAGGGATACGAATGGTAAACTCACCACTGTTTTGGTGGTACCTCAAATTCTGGTTTTCTTCCCTGGTCAGCGTGCTCATATTTGTATTTTTCAGAGTTCTCAAATTGCTGTCCCTGCATTCTGTCCAGTTTTTTTTTCAGTTGATTTTAGTGGGATATAAAAGGAGGTATGCATTTATCTTCACTGGCTCTGGAATCACAGAATTAAAT
>NW_023222251.1:0-723 GCF_002007445.2 Ailuropoda melanoleuca | reverse complement strand
GGATGCCTTAATCCCACATCAGCAGCAGTTCTTCCAGACAAATACACAAACTTAGCAGTGTGATATCATCCATCACATCTAAGGATCTATTAAATAGTACATATGTCATTTCATAGTTTCTTTTTAAAGGAATCCGTAGAGTATCTTGTCTAAAATATGGTCTTTGCACAGATCTGTATTTTGCCTCCTTCCCAACACGCTACTTATATGACAAATATAATGTACAAAATGAATAGAGTTGTAACAGAAATGAGAATGGAATTACATCAGTGCAGAAGGGATTTGGGTGACTTTCGGTAAGGAATAAAGCAGTTAGTATTTTACCGAAGTCAAACCAGAGCAAAGGAATCTGTAGACCTCAAATATACAAGAGGAGGCTGCAGAGGAAATCTGAGCTTCTGAGAGACATCCAGCTGTCTGTCCCATACTCACCTAGCCTAAAGTATGACTTGACAGGTAATGCATTATGCTCAGAATCACAGGTAGATATCAAACTTCTCATTCAGAGAAGAAGCTAATTAGGAAAACAGCCTTTCTGAGAATGAGGAAATACACGATAGTAGTTTACATTAGTGTTTTTGTTTTGGGGTCATTACAATCAATGAACAAGAAAAATCTAGATACCTAAGAAGAAAAATCAGAATGATAGGAATATTATACAGCAAAGAATCAATAAACTACAGACATATGCAATAACATGAATACCCCGAGTTTAAAGAGTAA
>NW_023222250.1:0-700 GCF_002007445.2 Ailuropoda melanoleuca | reverse complement strand
ATAATTTTTATTTTAATTTTTTAAATGATTTTATGTATTTGAGAGACAGAACACGAGGTGGGGTAGGAGCAGAGGGAGAGGGAGAAGCAGGCTCCCCCCTGAGCAGGCAGCCCGATGGGGACTCCATCCCAGGACCCCAGGATGACCCCGGCAGACGCTTAACTGACTGAGCCACCCAGGAGCCCCCAAATAATTTTTATTTTATAACATTCTTGCAGATCTTTCCATGACAGGCTACAGAGCTGTCGCACGTACAGCTGGAAGGCTGTACAAACAACTGCTTTCCTAAGGACGGACACTTCTTGAAAAGTCTCTCTTCCTCTGGCCTTTGTCAGTTTGTGTGTGTCGTCTCTGCCTTCTGTCTTCCCCTCCATCCTCGGTCCAGAGCTGGCATTGCCGCCACCTTGGCTCCTAAAAGGCAGCTTTCATCCTCACCAGAACAAAGTCTGAACTTCCAGAATTGGGCATTTGAGGCCTTCCAAGTTCGGGTTCTCTGTGCCAGGAGCGCCTGGTCCCACAGGTCCGAGTCCCAGCTCAGACCTGAGCCCTTCCAGTTGCCCTCAGCTGGAAGAAGCCTTTCTTTCCAGAGCTCCTCTCCTCACACCTGCGTGGTGGAGCCACTTCCTCTCTCCCTAGACCCCAGGACAGACATTTACAGCCCTGTGCTGGCCCAGCACAGTGCCTTGGACACAGTGGCATT
>NW_023222249.1:0-700 GCF_002007445.2 Ailuropoda melanoleuca | reverse complement strand
GGGAATTTCTTTCACAAATGCAACAGAAAGGATAATAAAATCAGGAATTAGCTTGAGAAATGTTAAGAAATATTTTTTAAAAAAGTAACATTTACCTGCTACACATGTAAGGATTCTTCAACAGATGGAAGGATATACATATTGTAGTACTTGGTGAAATGGAAGTAAGTATATCATGATAATTAACCTCATGGGCTTGGATTCAGACTGGCCCAGGCTTGGATTCTCTCTCCTTCACTCACCAGCTGCTTGAAGTTCCTGAGCTCAGTTTCACTATTTATAAATTAGGGACAATAATGATACTTCCTAGGGTTGTTGTGAGTATACCAAGTCACAAATTTTTGTGAGGTTCTCAGAACAGTGTCTAGAAAATTCTAAGGGCTTGACAATGTCAGAATGACTGAATTTTCCTCAAACTCAATGATAGTTTTAACAGACTCCCAATCAAATTAAAAAATAACTTTTCAAGGGGGAACTTGACAAAAAATTCTGATGTTAACCTACAAGAAAATAAGTAGGTAAAAATAGTCAAAAACTTTTTGACAGGGGCGCCTGGGTAGTGCAGTCGTTAAGCATCTGCCTTCAGCTCAAGGCGTGATCCCGGCGGTCAGGGATCGAGCCCCACATTGGGCTCCTCTGCTGGAAACCTGCTTCTTCCTCTCCCACTCCCCCTGCTTGTGTTCCCTCTCTCGCTGGCTGT
>NW_023222248.1:0-700 GCF_002007445.2 Ailuropoda melanoleuca | reverse complement strand
TCAGTAGTTTTTCATATCAAATTTTCTCTATCTTAGTTGCTGTGTGATTTCTCTCTACTGATTGGGACTTGAATGATATACCAATCTGCCTCCCCAGGATAAACCCCATTGATCATGATGCATTATGCTTATTGGATATATATTATCCAATATGCTAGATATATATTATTGGATTAAACTTGCTAATATTTTGTTAAGCTTTACATCTGTGTTATGAGAGATAATGTTCTATAATTCTGTTTAGTTTTAATGTCTTTGTCTGGTTTTTGAATCAGAATAATACTGACCTTATAAAATGATTTGGCATTTCTCCCTTGTCTATTTTCTGAAAAAGTACGTGTAGGTTTGGTACTATTTCTTCCTTAGATGTCAGATGGAATTCACCAGTGAAGTGTTGTGGGCCTGGAGTTTCCTTTTGGAAGTTGTTAACTGTGAATTAAGTTTCTTTGATTGATACTGGGTTGTTCAAGTTTTCTATTTCTTCTTGTGTCAATTTTATAATTGTGTCTTTCAGTCAATGTGTCCATCTCATCTGAGTTCTAATTAATTGGCATAAAGTTGTTCGTAATATACCCTTATATCCTTAATGTCTTTTGGACCTGTAGTGATGTCCTCTCTTTCATTTGTCTTCTCTTCATATTTTTCTGGATCAGTCTGGGTTGGAGCTTGTGAATTTTAACATCCCCCACTCGCCCAGAAA
>NW_023222247.1:9594-12052 GCF_002007445.2 Ailuropoda melanoleuca | reverse complement strand
TTTCCTGAGGTGGTCTTCTCATTTAGTTATTTAGAAATTGGAGGAAGGATGGGTATTGTTTGACTGCTGGATGCCAGTTGGGCCCATATACAGGATTTGACCTTTAGATCATTAGAACAGATTTTATTGTAAATACAAGAAGGACAAATGAGGTAGCTAGTTAGAGAAACAAAAAACTTCTAATGAGGTCTTTTGAGTAGTTGCAGCAAGAGCTGTAGAAAATTAGCATTGCTTAGTGTCATAAAGGTCAGGCATGAAGTCTAACTGTGGAGGTGGGAATCCGGCGATGTGAGGTACTCTTCTCAGTTAGAGGGATGCAGACTNCAGACCGTCCTTCCCTAGGAGCTGGTGTTTCCTCTAGACATCTTTCACTTTGGCCTACCAGTGGAAGAACAGCATGCTGCTGTGAAATGATAAGCCACTGAGGTTTGAAGGTGTGACCAGAAATTTTGAAGGTGTGACTAGAAGCTGTGAGCTAAGCTAGCTGACAAAGTTAATATGGTCAATAAGGGCTGGGGTAAAATGTGTGGTTTCCCAAATGAAAGAGGTTTCACAGCAAAGCAGCCAGGAAGTAAATAAATAAGTGCTTCATGTATTCATAGTGTGTATGTGTTATGTGTGTCTTGCGCATTAGTGAATTCGGATGAATTTCAAAGTATAGTAATATTCAAAATATTCTTTAAATTTTTCCTCTCTCTTTTTTATGAGCCAGTGGTTGTCCAGATGAAGTTTGGTGCTTCCAATTTTGTGCTGCTTTGATCAAATGGCCATGCTAGGAGTTTCAGTTAGTCCCACCTGAAGTCCGTGCTGTTATTATTTGATGCTACTTGTCTTCTCCCTTAAGAAGAAATTGCCTCTTGTAGAAATTAGCGCTTAGTAACAAAATAAACCAAATAACTAGAGCTTGGAGGGAGCTGCTACACAATTTGTCTTCCCAATCATTCATCTCATTGCTTTTCTCTAAAACTGAAAATCTGGATTTTATAGTCAATTCCTCTTTTTTTTTCTTTAGAAAATATAGTTTATTTTATTTTTTATTTATTTTCTTGTGTTCAGTTATCCAGCATATAGTACATCATAACCTTTTGATGTAGTGTTCAACAATTCATTAGTTGGCTATAACAACCAGTGCTCATCCCAACACGTGCCCTCCTTAATACCCATCACCTGGTTACCCCATCCCCACACCTCCCTCCCCTCTGTAACCATTACCCAGTTCATTTTTCCAGAGTCCAGCCTCTCTCATGGTGTTGTCTCCCTCTCTGATTTCTTCCCATTCAGTTTTCTCTTCCTTCCCCTGTGGTCCCCTGCTCTATTCCTTATGTTCCGCATACGAGTGAAACCAATTCCTCTTAACGTGTACCACCTTGTTCATCAAGGGCACATGTCGGCATCACATGTCTTGTCTGTGCTGCAGTTACAAATAGGAATGAGACAGATGTGGTACTCAGCTTACAGAGTGTATGTAGAGAGGACAGACAACTATGGTAGGGTAAAACAGTGTTCTGCTCCTGGCTAGCCTACGTCAGGAGAACTGACCACTCTCTCACCAGCTCTAAGGATGTAAATCAAAACCAAATGAAGGCTCAGCATTACTAGTAACTGTAAGGGACAGGAAGATGTGAATAACCGGATCTGAGGTCACAGAATGGAGATGGCGTTATGCTGCCACATGTTTCCAGCTCCTAGATTGTATTCATGTGCCCCCTGCCCCTCCACACAGCCTTTCTTCCAAGCATCTGCACTCCAAACCTGACGTGAGGACAGAGAAACCATTCAGCTTGTCAGGATTTCTGCATTGCTGTCCTCGCTCTTCCCCTATTTATAGAACCTTGGGAAAGAGGGAGAAAAATGAGTATTTATGTTTGTGAAGTCTGAGAAGTCCTATCTACTGCTACTCTCATTGAATTCTTCCATGCCTATGAAGTGAGTGATATTCTTAAGGATCACATGAGGAAATGGTCTTGAAGATTGGGAGTGACTTGTTGAGATTTTTACATCTAGGGAGGATTTGAACCTTGGACCTCAAATAGCAATATTCAGTATTTAATGAGCCTGATTTTAAACATGGTCAAGAATTAGCAATAATGTGTCTTTTGGCAAGTCAATTAACTTCTTAACATTAGTTTCTTCATTTGTAAAATGAGGACAATATTAAATACCTGTCAGTGTTGGGAGGTTTTGATATGGTTATACATACAGTGGGTCCTTCAGAAAATGACAGTGTCTCTCTCTGCCTCCTTTTTGATCACCATTAATACTTCTCCCACCCCTACGCCCTAGTTCTCTCAGCAGTTGTTTTATCTATCATCTATTTATCTATCGATTATTTTTTCATTTTTGGCGTTAGGGTAGAGGGCTAGGATCTTTCCCTGTTTTGGGATTAACAAAGCCAATCCAGGATTGGAGTAAAGAGAAGAAAATGCCCAGCACCCGTTATTCTTGAGGTGTCCAGACT
>NW_023222247.1:0-2491 GCF_002007445.2 Ailuropoda melanoleuca | reverse complement strand
TTTTTTATTTTAATGGTTTTTTATTATATTATGTTAGTCACCATACAGTACATCCCTGGTTTCTGATGTAAAGTTCGATGATTCATTAGTTGCGTATAACACCCACTGCACCATGCATTACGTGCCCTCAAGGGAAACAATGATTTTAATGAGGTCTTTTGAGTTTTTGCAGCAAGAGCTGTAGAAAATTAGCATTGCTCAGTGTCATAAAGGGCAGGCATGAAGTCTGTGGAGGTGGGAATCCGGCGATGTGAGGTACTCTTCTCAGTTAGAGGGATGCAGACCGTCCTTCCCTAGGAGCTGGTGTTTCCTCTAGACATCTTTCACTTTGGCCTACCAGTGGAAGAACAGCATGCCGCTGTGAAATGATAAGCCACTGAGGTTTGAAGGTGTGACCAGAAATTTTGAAGGTGTGACTAGAAGCTGTGAGCTAAGCTAGCTGACAAAGTTAATATGGTCAATAAGGGTTGGGGTAAAATGTGTGGTTTCCCAAATGAAAGAGGTTTCACAGCAAAGCAGCCAGGGAGTAAATAAATAAGTGCTTCATGTATTCATAGCATGTATGTGTTATGTGTGTCTTGCACATTAGTGAATTCGGATGAATTTCAAAGTATAGGAATATTCAAAATATTCTTTAAATTTTTCCTCTCTCTTTTTTATGAGCCAGTGGTTGTCCAGATGAAGTTTGGTGCTTCCAGTTTTGTGCCGCTTTGATCAAAGGGCCATGCTAGGAGTTTCAGTTAGTCCCACCTGAAGTCCGTGCTCTTATTATTTGATGCTGCTTGTCTTCTCCCTTAAGAAGAAATTGCCTCTTGCAGAAATTAGAGCTTAGTAACAAAATAAACCAAATAACTAGAGCTTGGAGGGAGCTGCTGCACAATTTGGCTTCACAATCATTCATCTTATTGCTTTTCTCTAAAATAGAATATCTAGATTTTTTAGTCAATTCGTATTTTATTTAACTTTAGAAAATATAGTTTATTTTATTATTTATTTATTTTTATTATGTTCAGTTATCCAGCATATAGTACATCATAAGTTTTTGATGTAGTGTTCAACAATTCATTAGTTGGCTATAACAACCAGTGCTCATCCCAACACGTGCCCTCCTTAATATCCATCACCTGGTTACCCCATCCCCACACCCCCGCCCCCGTAACCATTACTCAGTTCCTTTTTCCGGAGTCCAGAGTCTCTCATGATGTTGTCTCCCTCTCTGATTTCTTCCCATTCAGTGTTCTCTTCCTTCCCCTGTGGTCCTGTGCTCTATTCCGTATGTTCCACATATGAATGAAACCAGTTCCTGTTAACGTGCACCACCTTGTTCATCAAGGGCACATGTTGGCATCACATGTCTGTGCTGCAGTTACAAATAGGAACCAGATAGACGTGGTACTCAGCTTACAGAGTGTATGTAGAGAGGACAGACAACTATGGTAGTGTAAAACAGTGTTCTGCACCTGGCTACCCTGTGTCAGGAGAACTGAGTACCCTCTCACCAGCTCTAAGGGTGTAAATTAAAACCGAATAAAGGCTCAGCATTTCTAGTAACTGAATGGCACAGGAAGTTGTGAGTAACCGGATCTGAGGTCATAGAATGGAGATGGCAGTATGCTACCACATGTTTCCAGCTCCTAAATTTTATTCATGCGCCCCCTGCCCCTCCCCACAGCCTTTCTTCCAAGAATCTGCACTCCAAGCCTGACATGTGAGGACAGGGAAACTAGCTTTACCTGCCAGGATTTCTGGATTGTCTTCCTGGCTCTTCCACTATTTATAGAACCTTGGGAGAGAGGAAAAAAATGAACATTTATTTATTTTGAAGTCTGAGAAATCCTATCTAGTGCTTATCTCACTGAATTCTTCCAAGTCTATAAAATGAGTGATATTGTTTTTATTTTATTTATTTTATTTAAAAAACGTAACAGTGTTTTTTATTTATTAACTTGTCAGAGAGAGAGAGAGCGAGAGAGCACAAGCAGGGGAGCAGGAAGCACAGGGGTAAGCAGGCTTCCCATTGAACAAGGAGCCTGACAGGGGACTTGATCCCAGGACCCTGGGATCATGACCTGAGCTGAAGGCAGTCGCTTAACCAACTGAACCACCCAGGTGTCCCAGAAGTGAGTGCTATTCTCACTGAACACGTGAGGAAAAGGTCTTGAAGATTAGGAGCGACTTGTTCACATTTTTACAGTTAGGAAGGATTTTAAACTTGGACCTCAGATAACAATATTCAACATTGAATGAGCCTGATTTTAAACACGGGTCACGATTTAGCAATAATGTGTTCTTTGGCAAGTCAATTAACTAATTAACATTAGTTTCCTCATTTGTAAAATGGGGACAATATTAAATAGCTGTCAGTGTTGGGAGGTTTTGATGTGGTTATACATACAGTGGGTCCTTCAATAAATGACAGTGTCTCTCTCCCAGGTTTTTTGATCATCTTTAATACCTCTCCCACGCCTAGTCCCTATGTTCTTTCAGCAGG
>NW_023222245.1:0-700 GCF_002007445.2 Ailuropoda melanoleuca | reverse complement strand
CTAGGTTGGAAAAGTCAATACTGATTCCACCTGGCCATCTCTCTCTCTCTTTCTGTACCTCTTCTTTGTAATTCAGCTACCATGTGGTGAGGAAGCCCAGGCCAGATAGAGAGGTGACCAGCTGGTGTGCTGGCCAACAGCATCAGCTAAGGTCTAAACCAGTAGCCAGTGTGGTCAGCCACTACATATATAAATGAGTAAACCTTCTGTTGAAGGTCTGAACCCAGACTCTGAGTTGCCCCAGCTGAGGTTTAGTGGAGAAGGGATTAACTACCTTAATGGGCTTTCCCCAAATTTCAGATTTGTAAGCACAGTAAATGTAATTTTAGGCCACTCAATTTGAGAGTAGTTTGTTACACACCAGTAGATTACTAGAAGACCCTGACACACATTTTGTCACATAAAAGAGAGAGATCCTACTGTTCTTACGCTGGAATCTGAGATGCGTTCTTTCACCACTGGTCCCATTGTTGAAACAACCAGATTCAACTGGAAAACTGGACTGCTCTCTCTCCATTGGCATAGCTACCATGTTTAGACTTTAGCAGAATATTACAGCAAAAGCAGTTCAATATTATTTACTAATATTTACTGAGTGATTATGATTAAGCAGACACGGTGTTAATTGTGTGACTGAGTGATTTTGCCTTCAATTTCTCATTTAATGCCCTCAGCAACATAAAACCAGTATGCTTAACCA
>NW_023222244.1:0-700 GCF_002007445.2 Ailuropoda melanoleuca | reverse complement strand
TAAAAAAAAAAAAAAAAAAAAATCCAAGCAGGGCTCATCCAAGGCTCTGTAGTTCCATCTTGCCTCAGTTACACCCAGTAAGTAATCTCTACCATGTATTATCAGACATGTCACTGGAAACTTAAGAAATCATGTTTCTTTCCATTCTTTTCCTGAGTCTGGATAAATATATAAAAATCTGTTTCTATTAACATCCTATGCCCTAATAAAAAACATATGGCAAGCCCTAAGGTCAGGTTGTTAAATTTGTTCAGAAAATGAAGCTGATTTTTAGAATACCAGAGCATGGGTGATAGCATGGTACATCCTGTTTTTGTAAGATAATTTTTAATGTTTACGATCATTTCTTTGAAAGTGATTCTAGTTCTAGTGGGAAATACAGAGGACAGGGAGGTGAGCATCTTTTCTCTGTCGTAAGACAGCTATAAGCATGAGCACACAAAAATAGTTTTTGTTTTGTTTTTCAATTCTCTCAGCTTCTATTAGAGTCCGTTGCTAGCTTTCTTTGTGACACTTTATCAGTTTTAATATACACTTCATTTGGTTGTCGGTTTACACATACACGTTTTACTTTCCCCTCACCGAAATGCCTACTCCATAGGGCATTGACCGTATCAGTCTCCAAGTCAGTGTATCCTAAGGTGCCCAACACCAGCCTGGCACATCATGGACGCCCAAGAAATATGTCAGTATTAGTACA
>NW_023222243.1:0-700 GCF_002007445.2 Ailuropoda melanoleuca | reverse complement strand
GGCTGTCTCTATCTCTGTCAAATAAATAAATAAAATCTTAAAAAAAAAAAAAAGGAATTCTGAAAAAACAGAGACCATTCTGTAATCTCGACCAAGACTTGGAGTCCTTCTCCAACCTCATTCAGGTTGTTGGCAGAATTCTGTTCCTTCTGGTTGAAGGACCGAGGCCTGCAGCTCCTAGAAGTCACCCCTCTCTCTCCATTACCATTTCAGAACGTAGCTGTTTGCTTTTTTCCTCCAGGCCGGCAGGAGAATATCTCCTGCTGCTTTGTTTTACTTTGAAGAGCTGACATGATTAGGTGAGACCCACCCAAAATGATCTCCCTCATATTAAGCCACAGTCAACTAATTAGGAATCTTAATTACATCTGCAAAGTTCTTTTTGCCATATAAGGTAACATAATCACAGGGAAGATATCTCATCATCTTCAGAGGTCCTGCCAAAACTCAAAGGAAGGGGATTATATGGGGCATGCCCACCACGGGCAGAAATCTTGGCAGCCATCTTCAAATTCTGCCTACCAGAGTACACTAAAAAAAAACAAGCAAGAAAACAAGTGGAAAACCTGAAGCAACTCTGAACTACAAGGGAAAAAACAAGTTGTCCAAAAAAATGTAATCACAGTATACTGTGACCTAACTGAAAACACAATTGTCAAAACATAAATATTAAATATTGATTTAAACAAAAATCATGATA
>NW_023222242.1:0-700 GCF_002007445.2 Ailuropoda melanoleuca | reverse complement strand
CATAAAATTGCAGGTGTGGTCTGATGGTTACATCCCATCAAGGCTCTGGTTTCCTTCCATCTTGTTGCTTTGTCATCATCGGTGTGTTACTTCACCCACATGTTCCACCATGGTTCCCACCCCCGTCCTCACTCCAGTCAGCAGGAAAGGGAAAGTGGAGAAGTTGAAGGCACTCAGGATTCTCTTCGGAGCACTGGAGCACCGCTCACAAGATGCGCATATCTTCTGGGCTCACGCATCATAGGTCCAAATTCAGTTTCATGGCCATATCTAACTGAAAGGTACATGAGAAATGGAAATATATTCTTTCTTGTGTATGGCCATGACTTCAGCTAAAACAAGGATACAAGCAAATAATGGATTAGGGAGAAGGTACCTAGCAGTCTCTGCCAGAGAACCTGTTTCGGTGTGTGAGTGAATGGAAGGCTCCTTCAGCATGAATTGGAGTTTGCTAGGCCAAAGCGTGGGGAGTGGTGTTGTGGGACCAGCATGTTCATCAAGTGGCTATGTACTTAGACCTTAGCAAAGTATCTTCCAGTATACCAGTTATTTGCATACTGGTTACCTTTCAGAGGTCTGAATAAGGGCCAACCCTGTTTGGGTTAAAATGATCTCAAAGAGAGACCTTTTTTTTGTAATGTGATATTACTTTTATGGTAAAGGAGCAAAATTACAAGAACACATGCTTATTTTTTTTTTT
>NW_023222241.1:0-700 GCF_002007445.2 Ailuropoda melanoleuca | reverse complement strand
TGCTATGACGGTGACCCTAACATGGAGCTCTTGTCCTGAGATACATCTGTAGTAGGAGTTACTTTGCCACCCACTTCACATTCAAAACACTGTCTTGTATGGTTACCGCTCTGCTATTTTTTATTCTTTTGGCATGAGCAGGTAGCTTATCTCTAACTTGAGTGTATGCTTCTGGTGAACTGAGACTGTGTCAGTCTTAGAGGTCACAGTTATTAGATCTAACTGGAAGTAATCTCCGAGTCCAAATCCCTTACTCTTCAGCCAGGAAACCTAATAGCTCCTTGGTGAGAGAGCCATGCTTCAAATTCAGATCTGAGTCCCAGGTAAATGTTTTCTTCTGAAATTGTATGTCAACTCTTAAAGGCCTCTTCACAGCCTTGGAACTGTCACCTAACTACTATTCTTGTCTTTCTTCACTGAAGCTCTACTTCTGTTATCGTATTATATTTTTCTTCCTTAAATCTTTTATCAGTCCAATAATTTGAGAATCTTCATTGATGTCCAGAACCATACCCTCTATAAAATTTATCTAACCTCTTCAATTCTTGATATTAATGCACTTCAGCCACCCTTCTACTTAACACCACTTTACAACTCATCTTCTCTTAAGACTGACCCAGCTTTAATAATTCATATATAAGAGCTCCTCTCACCTACTACAGCCATCTTCATTCCCATCTCCCCAACCTTTTTTTTTTTT
>NW_023222240.1:0-700 GCF_002007445.2 Ailuropoda melanoleuca | reverse complement strand
AGTTGGGGTAGAGTAAGGGGCCTGTACTAAAGAGTACATGGACGTGTTGTGATGAGCACAGTTGTGTTATACGCAACTAATGAATCATTGAACACAACATCAAAAACTAACGATGTCCTATATGTTGGCTAACTGAACATAATAAAGAAAAGAGTACATGGTTTCCTCTAGAGGTGATGGAAATGTTCTAAAATCAACTGTGGTGACAGTTGCACATATCTGTGAATATCCTACAGACCATCCCATCGTACACTTTAAACAGGCGAATTGTATAGTATGTGAATTATAGCTCAATACAGCTGTTTTTTTAAATAGGTTTCATCTGCTTACTCTTTCAACCTCAGTACAGGCTGGTCATTAGCAGGGTCCATTTGCAGCTTCTTATCTTACCTAGATTTGTAGGACAAAATCTTAGTTATTCTGCATTAATGTTGTATTGTATCTCAAGCCCTTGGTCAAGTTCATTCAGGAGGGCAAAAATCAGTTAAGGTTATTATACACCCTGTGTTTGCTATACAAATGAAGTGATCTCCTAAAGGAAATTCAACTTGGGTTATCATTTTTCTTTTTACTAATGGCATTCTCTACACAGTCTGTATAGTTCCTTTGTGTGTGTGTGCATGTGTGTGTATGTGTGTAAAGGTTGGGAGATTCAATGTGGGTTTTTTTGTTTTGTTTTGTTTTTGGCTTTTTTTTTTTT
>NW_023222239.1:2340-2989 GCF_002007445.2 Ailuropoda melanoleuca | reverse complement strand
GACTAACTTGTTATGATTTAAAAATATGTCCATAAATTCTTTTATCCTCCTTCCTTCAAAGGTGGAGCATCGTTCTCCAACGTTTGAGTGTAGGTTGCACTTAGTGAATCTAATGGATAGAATCTGGCAGACGTGATCCNCTGGCAGAAGTGATCGTGTTAGACTTCCAAGAAGAGATCCTAAAAGGCACTGTGACCTCCTCTCTGCTGACTCTGTTGGGTCACTCCTTCTGGGGAAAGCCAGCTGCCATGTCATGAGGACAGTCAGGAGCCCTAGGGAGACAAGCACATGACAAGGAACTGAGGGCTCCCACCTGCAGCCATGGGAGCAAGCCATTTGGGAAGCCCCAGTCAAACCTTCTGGTGATACAGTTCCAGCCAATGTCTTAACTGCACCTCATAAGGGACCCTTAGCCAGAATCACCCAGCTGAGCTGCCCTCCCCACCACCCAACCGTACCCCATCCCTGATTCACAGAAATCGTGAAATAATAAACATTCGTTGTATTCCGTGGGTAAGTTTTTGGATAATTTGTTACATGGCAATAGATGACTAATACTTTTTTTTTTAATGATTTTTTATTATATTACGTTAGTCACCATACAGTACATCCCCGGATTCTGATGCAAAGTTCGATGCTCCATTAGTTG
>NW_023222239.1:1922-2113 GCF_002007445.2 Ailuropoda melanoleuca | reverse complement strand
AGTTCTTATGTTCCATAGATGAGAGAAATCATATGATAATTGTCTTTCTCCGCTTGACTTATTTCACTTAGAATTATCTGCTCCAGTGCTGTCCATTTTGCAAGAAATGTTGAGAATTCGTTCTTTCTTATAGCTGAGTAATATTCCATTGTATATATGGACCACAGCTTCTTAATCCAGTGATCTGTTGA
>NW_023222239.1:0-1525 GCF_002007445.2 Ailuropoda melanoleuca | reverse complement strand
ATTATCTCCTCCAGTGCCGTCCATGTTGCAGCAAATGTTGAGAATTCGTTCTTTCTTATAGCTGAGTAATATTCCATTGTATATATGGACCACAGCTTCTTAATCCAGTGATCTGTTGAGGGGCATCTCGGCTCCTTCCATGATTTGGCTATTGTGGACAATGCAGCTATGAACATTGGGGTGCATATGGCCCTTCTCTTTACTACGTCTGTATCTTTGGGGTAAACACCCAGTAGTGCAATGGCTGGGTCATAGGGTAGTTCAATTTTTAACTTTTTAAGGGACCTCCACACTGTTTTCCAGAGTGGCTGTACCAACTTGCATTCCCACCAACAATGTAGGAGGGATCCCCTTTCTCCACATCCTCTCCAACAATTGTTGTTTCTTGCCTTGTCTATCTTTGCCATTCTAACTGGCGTAAGGTGGTATCTCAGTGTGGTTTTGATTTGAATTTCCCTGATGGCTAATGATCTTGAACATTTTTTCATGTGTCTGTTAGCCATTTCTATGTCTTCATTGGAAAAGTGTCTGTTCATATCTTCTGCTGATTTTTTGATTTGTTTATTTGTTTCTCGTGTATTGAGTTTGAGAAGTTCTTTTTAGATCTTGGATACCAGTCCCTTACCTGTAGTGTCCTTTGCAAATATATTCTCACATTCCGTGGGCTGCCTCTTAATTTTTTTGACTGTTTCCTTGACTGTGCAGAAGCTTTTCATCCTGATGAAGTCCCATATGTTCATTTTATCTTTTGTTTCTCTTGCCTTTGGAGATGTGTCATGAAAAAGGTTGCTCTGGCCGATGTCGTAGAGGTTGCTGCCTATGTTCTCCTCTAGGATTTTGATGGATTCCTGTCTCACATTGAGGTCTTTCATCCATTTGGAGTTTATTTTTGTGTATGGTGTGAGAGAGTGGTCAAGTTTCATTCTTTTGCATGTAGCTGTCCAATTGTCCCAGCACCATTTATTGAAGTGACTGTCTTTTTTCCACTGGAGGTTTTTCCCTGCTTTATCAAAGATTAGTTGCCCAAAGAGTGAGGGCCCATTTCTGGGTTCTCTATTCTGTTCCATTGGTCTGTGGGACTGTTTTTGTGCCAGTACCATGCTGTCTTTTTGACCACAGCGTTGTAGTACAGCTCGAAATCCGGCATTGTGATGCCCCCAGCTTTCTTTTTCCTTTTCAATAGTTCCTTGGAGATTCGGGGAATTTTCTGGTTCCATACAAATTTAAGGACTATTTGTTCCAGTTCTTTGAAAAATGTCCTCGGTATTTTGATCGGGATAGCATTGAAAGTGTAGATTGCTCTGGGTAGTATGGACATTTTAACTATGTTAATTCTTCCAATCNATGTTAATTCTTCCAATCCATGAGCATGGAATATTTTTCCATCTTTTTATGTCTTCCTCAATGTCTTTCAAGAGTTATCTATAGTTTCTAGAATATAGGTCCTTTACATCTCTAGTTTCTAGAATATAGGTCCTTTACATCTCTGGTTAAGTTAATTCCAAGGTAACGTATGGTTTTTGGT
>NW_023222238.1:701-4256 GCF_002007445.2 Ailuropoda melanoleuca | reverse complement strand
CAGGTTGGCGGAGTTCCAAAATACTAGTGGTAGGAATTTGCTGATGATAGAAAGTGAGACCTGGGAAGAGATTTGTTTTGTGATGCAGTGGACCAAAAAAGATGCCTTGTTCTGTTTTGCAGATTGGTTATACAAGTGTTCAGTTCAGAAACTGGTGGTAGTCATCTCAAATATTGAAAGTGGTGAGGTCCTTGAAAGGTGGCAATTTGATATTGAGTGTGACAAGACTGCAAAAGATGACAGGTAAGTATGAAGTAAATTGCTTCCACTTTCATAGATTTTTTTTCCAAAACTTTTTTTTTAAGGTTTTATTTATTTATCTGAGAGAGAGAACACAGGAGTGGGGTGAGGGGCAGAGGGAGAAATCTGTGGACTCCCTGCTGATCAGGGAGCCCTATGTGGGACTTGATCCCAGGACCCTGGGATCATGACCTGAGCCAAAGGCAGATGCTTAACTGACTGAGCCACCCAGGCGCCCGCAAAACTGTTTTCTTTTACTAAATGAATTCTAATTATATTGAACTAGTTTCATATAAGGTAGTTTCTAAGTATGTTAGGTTTGATCTTTAATATCCTGTGGAGAAAGATTTGGCTCACAAACTGTGCTCACAAAAGAATTTTGCTTATCATGGACTTTTAACATAATTGCCCTTAGGCTAAATCCATAAATTTCAAACTTTAGTATTTATGGCCCTATATGTAAAGCTACACATGGTGTCTGTCCTAGTTGGGCCATTTCATGAATTGTTGAAAGGTACTTTTAACCATGAAGTGTTATCCTAGGCCTTCCTCCAGCTTACTGTGCAGCTCTACTGTATTTCATTTAATGCTACAAACTTCCGTAGACACTTTTTAAACTGAAGTTTTTAGAGCCTCTGGATGGGAGATGCCCGTCGTTGTATGCTAATTCCTAGCATTGTTCTAGGCATGCTTACCTGTAAACTCAGAACTGTGTCTCATAATGAAATGGAGTTTGTTCCTGAAGCCTTTGGTCTATTTTAGAAAATGTTAGTTATAAAAAAAACTCCATACATGATTAACATCTTATTTGAGGCAATAGGAAATTAGACATTTAGGTATTACTAAAAATGCCAAAATGATCATACTGATTAAATATTTGAGATACTGCTTGTTATCTTTATTTTAAGACATGCTGAAGCTTTCCTGACTTGAAGCACTTGGCAGGTTTTCTAGTCATCTGTTAATTTAATGACCTGATACAAAGATCAACCCTAAAAAATGATTGGAAGGATAAATGAAGTAATAGAGATACATATTGTGCCTACTAGGTTTCTTAAGGATATATATTTATATTCCTTTAAAGAAAACTCCTTTTGAATGCATTACTTGTTTGATTTAGGAAGTATTTAATCAGATAACTAGNGCATTTAATCAGATAAATAATCTCACGAATGTTTTAAGTAACTTGCTAAAACTTAATTAATTAATTTGGTTTCTTTGATAGTACACCCAGAGAAAAGTCTCAGAAAGCTATCCAAGATGAAATCCGTTCAGTGATCAGACAGATCACAGCTACGGTGACATTTCTGCCACTGTTGGAAGTTTCTTGTATTATACAACTTCACATTGGCTTAAATTTGTTGTAGAAAAGACTAGGCTACTACTTTGAGAATTAATGCTTTCATTAAGTTTTTTCTTATTTATCAATGTCATGTTACATGACTAAGAAAAATGTTATAAAGCTAAAGTAATGCTGTTTGAGTTTTATTTTAGAAATGCTGAAAAGGAAAGAAGATATTCTATAGTAGTCACTCTTGAATATTTTGATGTAATTTCTTTTGTTATTTTTATTTCGACAAATTTCTATGTATATAATTAAGACTCATAGCTATAATTGTGTCTTCCTTTTTTTAGATTACTCCTTCACTTATCAGATATAGCCTAACTACTACTATATGCCAGGGGCTATTCTGGGCAGTAGGATACAGCGGTCACAGAACCAAGATGTTATCTTTTCTATGTCTTAGATTCATGCTGTCTCATGATTAATTATATACTTCAAATATTTTTATTGGTTTTTCTCTTTAAAGAAAAAAAAAGTCGAGTTTTTCATAAAATAAAGTGAAAGGAGTACAGTATTTCTGTACTAAAATTTCCATTGAGGAAAAGCAGTTAGTTAATAAAATTGATTAGAGATCAAGCTAAACTAGCTTTTCTGACACTATAGGTGGTTCAAATGTGAAAGAGACAGGAAAGGGTAGTTGTACTTTTGAAAAAATAATTGTACTTTAATGATTTTATCCCCAATTTAGGTTCATTTGATCTACTGATTTATACAAAGATTTGGTTGTACCTTAAAAATGGGAAGAGTCGGGACCGCAGTTTATTACCAATTCTGAGGAAGTCCGTCTTCGTTCGTTTACTACTACGATCCACAAAGTAAGTAGCATGGTGGCCTACAAAATTCCTGTCAATGACTGAGGATGAGATAAGGACAGTGATGTACTTGTAATTCTCAGATGTGGTTTTCCTGAAACCAAGTCAACTATAGTTGATACATTTTGTTTCATTGGTTAATTTTTAGATGGGGAAAACTTAACATTATACTTCTATTGAACTGTGCATAATTATTCCATTTTTTGGTACCTGTATGACTTGATACAGGGTTCACATAAATTATTGCACATTGTTCAAAAGGGAACTAGCAGATTACATCAGCATTGTTATGTCAGTTCCTTTGAAGGTGGTATCTGTAGATGGAAAACTTTTGCTATGAAGCTAAATGCCTTCTTAAACCTTTTGGGCAAGTACGTTGACTCGGAATATAGGTAGGGAGATATTTGAATATAAAATACAGCATAAGAAGTCCAGATATTCAGAATCTTTGTTTAGATCCTGAAATTATCTAATGATAATCTGTAAGTAATGAAAAATTGCTCATATTAGGTCCTTTTGCCATTTATTTCATTTGTATATTTTCCATATTGAAAACATTTCCAATTATTTGATTTTAATTTATATAACTTGACAAAGCTATATATATTGCCACTGTNTTTTTTTTTTTTTTTTTTTTTTTTTTTTTTTTTTTTTTTTTTTTTTTTTTTTTTTTTTTTTTTTTTTAAAATCAAGCTTTAAATGATGATGTGATAAAGTTAAATATGTATGTTTTAAATTTGTCTTAACATATTTTTATATTGGTGTGGTATTAACACAGTTAAATAGTAGGATGGATTCAGTATAGCGAATAATATCTTGTGCCTACCAGGGCCTAAGAATACAAACCTGAATAAGTCAAGAGGTACTTTCAATTTGATAGACAAGCTTTGATTATACATCCCTTTAATCTTATAACTGTGAACTTAAAATAAGCATCATTCTTTGTGTAAAATAATACATGTCAGTTGGAGTTAATTCATTTTAGCATATATTGGACTGTAGAACTTCTCTATACTCATAGCCTTATTGCCAGCCTAGTTTTCCTTATTTTTCCAAGGTCAGTTGAAGGCGAACTGCTAAAAATTCTCTCCTTATCTCTGTTCTAAATCTTAATCTTATTTGTATAATTAAGTGTTTAGTATCAGATACTGTTCTAAG
>NW_023222238.1:0-476 GCF_002007445.2 Ailuropoda melanoleuca | reverse complement strand
CAACTACACAGGTTTATCTCATATGTGTTTGTTATTTCACCTGAATGATCTCTTTGATCCTGTTGCCTGCTTGTTAAGAATAAAGGGCAATTCTTTTCACTGCAAGATAAGTAGGTGCCAGTATTTGATGATAGGTGTAGTGAATGTTGTGAAAGCCTTGAGAATTGAAGCTATCTAATTGAGGTCCACCTCATGTCTTTTTCCTGAATAAGAAAAGTAGTTATGCGGAAATGTAAATGATGATGAATTAGTTATGGTCAAGAGTCTGGTTTTCCCATGAGATATAGTACAAAGTGGACACTAGTAAGATTAAAACATTTGAATTCTGGGCTATTCATAACCTCTTAACATGAAACTAGATTGAGAAGGAAAGCGGAAATGGAAGTCCAGTAAAAATATGGAGAGTTGAACATTTTGGAGCTACTTTTGGGACAAAAGTTGAAATTCTTTTTAGAAAGCGGTAACTGCTTTAGGAA
>NW_023222236.1:0-5511 GCF_002007445.2 Ailuropoda melanoleuca | reverse complement strand
GTGTGTCTGGTTGTAGCATTTATCTACCTAACTCTAAGGAAATCCTTTCCAAAGTATATTCTAAATTTCTTTGCTAAAATGAAGCCCATCTCTCTAGTGGAGTGTGCTCCTAGGTTCCAGAATCTCGTTCCATGTGTTTCATAAAACATGTATGTCACTGGGGAAGAAGGAGGGTAAAAGGTAGAAATTGAGAAGAAATGCAAAGCTCCTCTTTTAACTACCTGTAAGCTCTGGACAGTCTGAACTTTATATAATTCTACGTGTCCACGGGAGTGGGATGGATATGGTGGGTTTTGCTCCCAGGTCTTCTCTTCAAGACTTCTCTGGAAGGTTCCGTCTCCACCCTCCCTCCTGCTGCTAGAGAGACTTTTTGGTCTAGCTGTAAGCAGACATCTGGCCTCTGGGACCTTCAAAGGTGGCTGTAGGGAAGGGGGGTAGGGAGAACTAGTCTCCTTTCGATTACTTGAGTTAATGTTCTAGGGGTCTCCCCTGGCCCTGGGAGGAGCTGGGAGAGCTGATCTTTGCAGAGCCCTAAGAAAGCCTGGGGGGAAAGGCAGGGTCCAGCTTGATATGCAAAGTCTTAGGTCTTCATACACTTGGCTCATTGCTACATCACTGGTCCCTTAAAACCTTGATTCCAGCATGGACACTGGCCACAAGGTCACTATTCTCTGCCTCATTTTTTCCTTTTGTGGGTTCATATGTATATTTCTGGGGACCCTTTAGTGAGGAGCTGCTTGAAGGGATTGATCCTGACTGCTCAGAGCCTGTCTACACTGTTGACCCCAAGTTAATGGACAGTCACTAGTAGTTTATTTTGCTCATACTGTGCCTGGTGCTTCTTCAGCTCTCATCACAGACCCAGTCCCAGGCCTTCACCTCTCCTCTCTCTCTTCCATGGGATCCCTAAGCAGTGTGTCCAGCACCTTCTCCAGGGCTAGTCAGCCTCCCTTGCCTGCCTGCCTCAGTTTTTTTTTTCTCCTTGGCCCCCACTCCCCTGCACTGGGTGAGCCAGGCTGCATGACCTCTGAGAAATTAGGGCTGAGCTCAGTCCTCTTTGGATGGCAGCACTGTGGGGGGAGGGGAGCGGAGGCGGTGTCCATATCCACGCAGGGCCTTTGGGAGCTCCAGGTGGGCACTGGGAGGGAGGCTGGGGCAGCCCTGGCAGCAGCCTCGCCCTCTCAGCTTTCTGGGCCCATCCAGAAGCAGCAGCTCCTGAGAGGGGCCCTGGCTCAGCAGGAGTCAGGTGAGAGGGAAGAGGCTCCTGGAGCCAATATGCAGCCCCTTCCCTGGTCTGGCTCCCCTCCTGCTGCGCACCTGCCTCCTTCTCNTCAGCTTTCTGGGCCCATCCAGAAGCAGCAGCTCCTGAGAGGGGCCCTGGCTCAGCAGGAGTCAGGTGAGAGTGAAGAGGCTCCTGGAGCCCATATGCAGCCCCTTCCCTGGTCTGGCTCCCCTCCTGCTGCACACCTGCCTCCTTCTCTCTCTGTCTGCTCCCTCTCCCTCTTCCCTGCAGCCCTGCCTGCTTCCTTCCATCCTGGCCTCCTTCACCTTCATCTCTGTCAGCACATCTGTCTGTGGGCCTGTCTGTCCTCTGACTCCAGATATTCTGTGGCCTGAGATGTCCCGGGACTGGGTCTGCCCTCAGCTCTCCCTTCTGGCTGTCACCCTCCCTGCATCCCTCCCACAGTGTCTGAGGGTCTCTCTTCCCATCACATCTGTGTGAGTCTCACCCTCTGAGCCTTTCAGTGTCTCCCCAGCATGTCCTCCTGTCTGTCTCCTGTGCTGCCTCCCCATCCCTGCTCCCTCTCTGCTNCTCTCTCTGTCTGCTCCCTCTCCCTCTTCCCTGCAGCCCTGCCTGCTTCCTTCCATCCTGGCCTCCTTCACCTTCATCTCTGTCAGCACATCTGTCTGTGGGCCTGTCTGTCCTCTGACTCCAGATATTCTGTGGCCTGAGATGTCCCGGGACTGGGTCTGCCCTCAGCTCTCCCTTCTGGCTGTCACCCTCCCTGCATCCCTCCCACAGTGTCTGAGGGTCTCTCTTCCCATCACATCTGTGTGAGTCTCACCCTCTGAGCCTTTCAGTGTCTCCCCAGCATGTCCTCCTGTCTGTCTCCTGTGCTGCCTCCCCCATCCCTGCTCCCTCTCTGCCCTCCCTCCCAGCTCTCTCCCTGCTTCTCTTATCTCTGGGTCTCTCAGCCTCTTCCCTGTCTCTGGCTCACACCCCTGCCTCCTCCCCTCTTCCCTTCTCACCCATCAAGGTTCAGAAACTTCCTGTGACATCACCTGGATGGGCTCCACCTTCCAGGTCCCTATACTGTCCCCTCCTCCAGGAGAGACTTATGTCCCCAACTCTGCGTCCTCTGCATCCCCCCAACCCTGGGCCAGTTCTTTTCCTTTCTGTTTTTTTTAAATATTTATTGTAATAGGTCCTTGCAATAGGAGGGGTGGGTGGTAACATGCAGGGGACACAGGAACAAGGTGACATGGCCAGGGCCACAGCTTCTCTCAGGAAGCAGCGGGATGAGAAGAAAAGGTCAGGGATGGAGTTGGGCGGACAAGGGATGGGGTCCCTGTGGCTCCAGTCTGCCCACTCCCAGGAAACTCCTCCAGTGACTTGATCCCCCGTTTACCCTGGCACCTTAAAATTCCATCTCTTGTCCTGCCTCTGCCACTAGTGGCTCCTTATTCTGCTCCCTTGACTTGTTTTACCCTGAGGGATCTTACGAAGGTTGATGTTTAGAGCCTGAACTGGAACATTCCCGTCTTCTGAAGGTAGCACCCTTGTGTTCCCTGCTTCTGCCCCTTGTCTAATCTTACCATTTCCCCACTTTGGGACAGAATCTATGATTGCCCTCCTTCCTGCCCTCCCTTCCCCTGGTAAAAATAAAAGCACTAACTCCCCAGGAGGGGCAGCAGACAGTAGTTGGGAGGTGTGAGGAAGGAGGATAGCAGGGAGCATCAAGGAGAAGTCTCACAGATCTGGAAGGGCAGAGCAGGGGGTACAGAGAGGAGAGGGGGTGAGGACAGCGGCCGCCCCCGTCCTCTGCCACCCCTACGCACTGTCCAGGGGTCTTCAGCAGAACCAAGGGGACAGGTGTGTGTGGGGTCAGGTCTGCCAGGCCACTGTCGCCACTGCTGTCCTCGGACAGAGCTCAGCGGTACCTCTGCTGCGGAGCTCACAGGCACGGTGACATCCTGGCAGCACATCTGCACGTGGTCAGAAATAGCAGCCACGCTTGATGTCTTGCCACACACGTGACCCTGCACCTGTCCTTGTGCGGTTCTGTTTGTGCTGCAGTGGATCCTTTGGAGCAAAAGCTGCCACACACGTCACATGTGAGGGGTCATCTGTGGAGTGCACTGTGAGCATGACTGATGAGGTGATCTTGAGGGAACCGCTCTGGCCACACTGGGAGCAGTTGTAGGGCTTGTGCACTGCACCCTCCTGACCTGTGCATGCACGTGGTAGCTCACGGGGTCCTTGTGCTTCCAGTGCTGCTGACACACCAGACACAAGCAGGGATCCTAGTCTGAGTGCCGCAGCTCCTGTTATTTCAGATGGGAGACATCGGGAAGTTCTTGCAGCATCTTTCACAGGTGTGCTTCAGCCAGGTGCATTTTCCAGAGGTGGTCACTGTCACCTCCCACATGCCCCCTTTGGCCCCTGTGCCCCTGTGGCCTGTCTGCCCACCCTGCACTCATGTCTCCCCCTCCCCTTGTGGCTCCACTCAGCTGGGGACACTCAGGGGGCTCGGGGGCCACAGTGTGGGCACCCGCATGACATGACCAGCCTTGGCTTCCATGTGGATGGCCTCTGCCTCCAGAGTTTGTAGCTGTTCTGGAACTCCCTGGTGCACAGGGGGCACATGTAGGGCCCCTTGCTCTTTTTCTTCTTCCCACACAGATGGACCCAGGTCACTGTGACCATTGAGGCTGGGGCCACAAAGGCAGGTGTGGTGGCTGTGGGGAGGTGACAGCTGAGACAGGATGCAGCCTGGGCACTGGGGAGACACTACCAGGGGCGGCAGTGCGGGCTTCAGAGCCACTCTGTCCACTGTGGGGGAGGCCAGGCCAGGAGTGCAGTAGCAAGGGCAGCGGTGCTGGGGGACTCCTGGGCAGTAGGTAGAATAGGGAGCAAATCCACTTTGAGGGGCTCTGCCTTGGGGCTAGGGCATGGCTGGGGGCCCTGGCACCACCTGGGATAGACTCTGGTTACAGTTCTGGGAGGCAAAGAAAAGAGACTGGAGCTCACCCCCAACTTGTAGGGGCTTCTGAGCTTCACCCTGAGGTGGCTAGAAGGGGTTCAGGAAGCCACCCTCTCCATGGCGCCGGTAGGGTGGGCAGTAGCGTGGAAGGGAATAGAGGGAGTAGGGCCTCTGCCAAAGTGAGGCTTCCGGGGCTCAGCAGGGGCTGGAGTCGAGTCCGGTGGTGCCCAGGCTCAAGGTAACACCCTGGCCCGCTGGGCTGGGCCATGCCTAATGCAAGGCCCTTAGGCCTCCCGGCTGCCAGGGCACAGCTGCTGGCCTGTGGGAGATAGGGAAAGAAGAAGCTTGGCAAGTTCTTTTCATTACCTGGTGATTGTCTGGGACCCTGGCATTTCCCCCAGCCCCTCACCCTCTACCCAGCGGGCAGTGAACAGCACAGGGAGAAAGGGAAAGGGATTGCTCTTGGGACCAGATGCAAGGATGGACAGACCCTCCTCCTACACATGTCCTTCTTGCCCTCAAGCAGATGCACATCAGGGGAAACCCCAGTTTGAGAGAGTGGAAGGCAGCCTAAGACTGTCGGAACAGACACAGATCAAACACCCAGATGTCCCTCCCTACTGTTCTTTCATGAGAGCCATCCTGCCAATCCTGCCTGTCTCCTTTGCCTCTAGCAATTCTGGCTCTGTAGTCTTGGTTGGGCCACTCATCCACTACCCAGCATAGTGCCTGGAACACAGGAGGTGCCCAATTAGTGCCCTCTGTCCATGCTTCCTGGAGATGTGTTAGGGCAGGGTCAGTGTGATTTGTAGGTTTTCCTCAGGTGGAGTTTTGTCCTGAGATCTAGAGCCATTCTCTCTGTTCCAAGTTCAATTATCTGTCTTCCTATAGTTAGTATAGACTCTGCTCCTTTAGGGACCTGCTTCTACTCTTATCTCCCCTCCCTCCACCTCCACCCCAGTCTCTAAGGAACTTAATTTAGAGTTTAGAAGCATCTCAACACTATCAAGTAGAGGCAGTGGTGCCCCTTTTCCTTGAGATCCATGGTTTGTGGACCCATCACTTGTGCATTCAGCCCTGGGTCTCTAAGTAGGTCCCACCTTCTCCATCTCTGAGGAAGACTGTTCTCTGAAGACTAACATTCTGGGAAGAAGGAAGCATCTTTCTTTGGTCACTGTTTCAGGGTCTTGAGAGCGCCACATTAAGATTGTCCAGAGTGGAAAGCTCTGTAGGCAGGAACGCTATCTTTACTTCCTGAAGCACAAGGCTCAATGCACATTCATTCAGAATATGCTTGAACACTGAG
>NW_023222235.1:0-699 GCF_002007445.2 Ailuropoda melanoleuca | reverse complement strand
CCTGCCTCCCTGCCTCCAGCCTCACTGCACCCTGCTACCAGTAAGAGCTTTCCACCATGTTCAGGCCCCACTTAAACCCCTTGATAGCCTCCGCTCCAGTGTCTCAAGGGGAGGGTACCCCAGGAGAAAGCCCCAACCTCCTCATCTGAGCATCCCCAGCACCACTTCCCCTTCCCACCTTCTCTCTGGACACACCTGCCAGCCTCAGTGAGTGTCTGCCGTTCTGGAAGTCTCTGAGCTCTCACTGCAGCTGGCAAGAGCTTTGCACCTGCCGCTCACCCCCACCCCCACCACAGTGACCTTCCCTCTCCTTTCCCATCACTGTACCGCCTCACCTGTCACCCTGCCTCTGGACTGGGCTCCCCACTGTCTCCCACAGTCCCCTGCGCTTCCCCATGGACAGCGTCCGTCTTTGTGTCTGTCACCCCACCAGACGGTCTCTCATTCCAAGCTACGTTTTCAGCTTCCAGCCCATAACTGCTCAGTAGCTATGTGCAGAATGAACAAATTTACGATGCACCTGCTATGTGCCGCTCCCTGGGTTCAGCGCCGGGAATGCAGAGGCATCAAGCACAGCGCCTTGCCTGGAGGTCAAGACTAAGCACCAAGGTGAATGCAACTTAGCGACAGAGAACATAAGGTGCAAAGACAAGAGAGTTGGTTCCAGAGAGACACAGGCAACGGGGGGGGGGGGGCGGC
>NW_023222234.1:0-699 GCF_002007445.2 Ailuropoda melanoleuca | reverse complement strand
GGCAGTTTTTGTGGACATGGAAGCATGGAGGGAAGCAGAAGGGATGTCTTCCAAATGCTCTAGCACCCATCTTTCTCTTGCAACCTACATCCATCTTCAGGACCCCAGAAGAGCTAAAAAGGGCCCAGGAAGCTCAATGAACCACCTTGAGGGATCTGGCATTCCTTACAGAGGCAAGAGAGTCCTCTCCCTCCCCTTCCCCCTGTCCTCTGCTGCGTACAGCTGGCTCTCCATCAGCTGAAGAACTGGTCCAGGCCATCTTCATCTTGGGTTCGTTAACAACCCCATTTCATGATAGCTCATTCAAGGTAGCAACTCAGGATGATGGAGCGACCCTCCCTTGGGTGTCTACCTGATAGAGCGAGGGGGGAAATATGGAGCCCAGATGCGGCAGTGTTCCCTGAACTGCTTTTTCTAAAACATCATGGAAGAGGTCCTCCATGTTCTAAGTATATAAAAGGGAAGATGTGAGAATGGCATTAAGACATCTGGGAATCTTGGCAAGCTATAGAACCTACTTGCTCTCCTAGGTTGCAAAGACTCGCTCCTTTTGCCACATCCCCTGGGCTACTTCCATACCACAAGCTCTTGAGACTTAGGTGGGAACTTCTGGCCCTCCAGAACTTGTTGAACTACACCTCCCAGGATGCCTCACTCTTGGCGGTCAGGAGTTGTAGTTCAGCAACACCCAAAGGACTC
>NW_023222233.1:0-699 GCF_002007445.2 Ailuropoda melanoleuca | reverse complement strand
CACTGCTGACCAAAAGTGCATAAACAGAAACTTCATTTCTAATAAATGATGTGGTTGCTCTGATATCCCCACTTGCTTCTTAAGAGAACTATCTGGATAATCCTGGACAATTTATAGGATATAATAGTTTGGGAATATGTAGATAAGTGATTCTATTAGAAGAAGCAAATGAAAGATACCTGCTCTAAGTACAGATCAGCTATTGTCTTTGTGTCACAAGTCAGAAAATATTTTAGGGACACAATCTTGATTGGAAGATATATTTGCCTCATAACTTGCCTTTAAGTTTTTATTGGAAGTGTTGCTACTTACATCATCTCTAGTCTACTATCTGATTTTCCTTCCTCCAATTTCTACTATTATATACACCTCTTAAATTATCTCAAAAATATCACTTTTATATTTTTACTAAGTTGCTTAAAAGCCTTCTTGCTCTCTTACCACTCATTGTTAGAAGTTTAAGCTCTGTCAAATGACAAAATAAACAAGTTAGTAACAAGTTTGATGCCCCTTGTTTAAGGGCAAAAACCCATGGTTTGATGAGGTACAATGCCTCACAAGCAGTGAAGCACTGTTTCTGAGGGATTTGGGGCAAGACTGAGTTTTATAGAGCATTAGAAGAGATAACACAGGAAAAGGGCACACTTGGCCAGGAGGTCAGGGGTTTCCTTATAATCCTACCAGGTCCTATTTTCCTTC
>NW_023222232.1:0-699 GCF_002007445.2 Ailuropoda melanoleuca | reverse complement strand
TTTAAGAGTCTCTAGTTATTAACTCTTCTTGAAACGTTTGGTAGAATTCCCCTGTGAAACCACCTGGTCCTGGATTGTTGTTTACTGGGAGGTTTTTTGTTTGTTTAATTCCAGTAGAGTTAACATACAGGGTTATATTAGATTCATATTGAGAGTTTTTTGATTACTGATTCAGTTTCATTTCTGGTAATCAGCCTGTTCAAATTTTCTATTTCTTTCTGAGTCGGTTTTGGGTGGTAGATGTTTCTAGCAATTTATCCATTTCTTAGTAGGTTGTCCAATTTGTTGGCATATAATATTTTGTGATATTCTCTTGTAATCCTTTGTATTTCTATGGTGTTGGTGGTTATTTCTGATTTCTGATTTTGTCTCTCCCTCTTTGTTCTTTTTTTAAATGTATCTGGCTAAAGCTTTATCAGTTTTGTTGATCTGTTCTGAGAACCAGTTCCTGGCTTCATTGATCTGTTCTGTTGGTTTTTTAGTTTCTATTTTGTTGATTTCTGCTGTAATCTTTATTGTTTTCTTCCTTCTACTGGTTTTGGGTTTTCTTTGTTCCTTGTCTAGATCCTTTAGTTGTAAGGGTAGGTTGTTTCTTTATGATTTTTCTTGCTTCCTGAAGTACACTTACTTTGGTATAAGCTTCCCTCTTGGATCAGCTTTTCTTAGACTGTTTTGTTTGTCTCCATGTATTTTTTTTTT
>NW_023222231.1:0-699 GCF_002007445.2 Ailuropoda melanoleuca | reverse complement strand
GAGAAAATATTAGCAAAATAAACACCTGGAACAGTAACTGAAATGTGACCTCTTAAACCCAACAATAAGCAAACACACAATCCAGTTTAATAAATGGGCAAAATATCTGGGACAGACACTTCACCAAAGATGATTTACCGATGCCAAGCATATGAAAACAAGGCTCAGTATCATTTGTCATTAGGGAAAAACACATTGAAAGAACAATGAGATACCATAATATGCCTATTGGAATGGCTTAAATCCCACACTTGACAATAATAATTTCTGGCAAAGATCTAGAACAACGAGAACTCTCATTCCTGATGGAACTCTCATTTCTGGTAAAATGCAAAATGGGACAACCACTTTGGAAAACAGTTTGGCAGTTTCTTACATAATGAAACATAGTTATGATCCAGCAATTGTTCTCTTAGGTTTCTACCTAATTGGTCTGAAAACTTGTGCTCATACAAAATCCTATACACACATGTTTATGGCAGTTTTATTCAAAATGGTTTTCAGAAAGCAAAACAAAACAAAAACAAAAATGGTTTTCAGTAAGTGAATGGATAAACAAACTGGGATACATCCAGGCAATAGAATACATTTTAGTAATAAAAAGAAATGAGCTACCAAGCCATTCAAAAACATGGATGAAACCTAAAAGCATATTGCTAATCTAAAGAAATCAGAAAGAAAAGACTTACAATACATATC
>NW_023222230.1:0-699 GCF_002007445.2 Ailuropoda melanoleuca | reverse complement strand
GAGTTTGCTGGGTTCACAATAGCAATCAAAGGACTTCCCGGTTTCTTCTTTCAATTAAGATAGAAGTAACTGATGTTGACTGGGGGTGTTAAGTAGAAACTTCACTAAATTTATTTCCAGCACGAGCATGTTTGGAAGAACTTGAGAATCTCTGTGTTTAAAAGGTTAATTTCCTAGATGGTTGGATCCAATCGGCAAGTTTGCTTTGCTAATGAAATAACTGAAGCTCTCACCAAGAAAACCACTGTGCTGAGCTGACGAATTTAAGAGATTCCCACGTGGTTGACCTTTGCTCATCGGAATCCAAGGCCTCGTTAAAGGAATCGCTTCCAGTTACCAAATTTATAAGCTGAACTTCAATATAAGGAAGAGCTAGTTATTCATATTCTCCATTTTGATAAAACGAAGATTACTTTTTTGAAACGAAAGCCAATTTGTGAATAATGTTTTCTGCATAAAAGCCAGCCTGCAGAGTGCCAAAGCCTCACACTTAACACAAGCGGGAAAATGCAGGCAGAAGCCAGCCCGGTGCTGACGCGTTCTGACCGAGAGCCCTCACCAAGCTGCCGAGCAGCGGGGACCCAGCTGGGGCCTCTAGTGGGCTCAGGAAGTGGGGTCTCCACTAATCCGCCTGTCCCGCCTCCTCAGCCCCCCCCCACCCCCGTCCATCGGCCCTTCCCTGGCACCCATGCCCCCACC
>NW_023222229.1:0-699 GCF_002007445.2 Ailuropoda melanoleuca | reverse complement strand
TGCTTGTGTTCCCTCTCTCGCTGGCTGTCTCTCTCTCTGTCAAATAAATAAATAAAATCTTCAAAAAAAAAGAGACCACAATGAGATATCACTAGCTACCTATCAGAATAACTTTAAACAAGAGCAATAATGATGGCAACATCAGGCGCTGGTAAGGATGTGCGGAAACCAGATTACTCATATATTGCTGCTTGGAATGTAAAATGATAGTTACTCTGGGAAGAAATGTTGCAGTTTCTTAAAAAACTAAACATATACTTAACTATACAACTCAGCAATTGTACTCTTGGGCACTTGTCCAGAGAAATGAAAATTATGTCTTTCAGGGATGATCAGAATGGCTTTATTCGTGATAGCAAAAACAGTGGAAACAACCAAATGCCTTTCAAGAGATGGATGATGAACAGACTGTGGTACATCCACACCTTGGGATACTACTCAGTAATAAAAAGGAATGAACTACCGATACCCACAACTTGGATGGATCTTAAAGGCATTATGCTGAGGGGTGCCTGGCTGGCTCAGTCGGTGGAGCATGTGACTCTTGATCTTGGGGTTGTGAGTTCAAACCCCACATTAGGTGTAGAAATTCTTAAAAATCAAAATTTTTAATTTATTTTTATTTATTTTTTTTATTTTTTTAGATTTTATTTATTTATTCAACAGAGATAGAGACAGCCAGCGAGAGAGGGAACACAA
>NW_023222227.1:0-699 GCF_002007445.2 Ailuropoda melanoleuca | reverse complement strand
GACTCCTATCGACGCTGCCCGGATCCTGTATTTTCCTATGAAACCCCTCAGCCTTTTGCCTGGGGCGGGTCTGCAGTTCTGACGCATTAGCCTGCTGCAGCCTCCTCTGCCTGGCAAAGTAATAAACTATCGTTTCTCTTTATCCCCAAACTCTGTCTTCGCATGACACTTTGGCTCTGGAGCATAGAGATCAATGTTTGACAACACGCCTGCTTGTTGCTGGTACATTAAAAACACAATTGATTTTTATATCTAATTAACTACTAAATTTTCTTATTAACTCTAATAATCTAGCTGCAGATTCTCTTGGGTTCTCCATATGGACAGTCACATCACCTGTGGGTGGCAGTCACACCCTCCTTCCCAGAAAGGGAGACAGTATTACTAATTGAGTAGAAGCCCTGATGCCATCCCACTGCCTTTGAGAATTTCTATCAATCTAAAAGTACATCTGGAATGGGTCAAACCTCAAACTCTTAATAAGGCAAACAATTTAGTAGGGATTTAAATGGATAATTCTAGGGCAAAATGAAGGGGAAACTCTCTGTTGAAATAATGCAAGTTAATTTACACATTATGGTCCGAATATCCTATCAGCCGCCTGGAATTTACTTTTAGGATAAATGCTGGCTAATTATATGAAGCTAATTGGCAAAACAACAAGACCAAGACCAAGAATTACTCTTAAAAAAAAAAAAA
>NW_023222226.1:0-2263 GCF_002007445.2 Ailuropoda melanoleuca | reverse complement strand
ACCACAATGCTCTGAAATTGAAACTCAACCACAAGGAAAAATTTGGAAGAAACTCAAACACTTGGAGACTATGAACCATCCTGCTCAGGAATGACTCAATAAACCAGGAAACCAAAAATCAATTTAAACAATTTATGGAGACCAACGAGAATGAAAACCCAACAGTCCAAAACCTATGATATACTGCAAAGGCAGTCCTAAGGGGGAAATACATAGCCATCCAAGCCTCACTCAGAAGAATAGAAAACTCTAAAATGCAGTTTTTATAATCTCACCTCAAGAAGCTGGAACAGCAACAGTGGGGCAGGCCTAATCCACGCATGAGGAAGCAGTTGATCAAGATTAGAGCAGAAATAAATGAATTAGAAACTAGAATTACAGTAGAGCAAATCAACAGAACTAGAAGCTGGTTCTTTGAGAGAATCAATAAAATTGACAGACCACTGGCAAGACTTATCCAAAAGAATAGAGAAAGGACCCAAATTGATAAAATTATGAATGAATAAGGAGAGGTCACGATCAACACCAATGAAATTGGAAGGATTTTAGAAACTTTTATCAACAGCTATATACCGATAAATTAAGCAATCTGGAAGAGATGGACGCCTTCCTGGAAACCTGTAAACTACCAAGACTGAAACAGGAAGAAATTGATTTTTTAAACAGGCCAATCAATTATGAAGAGATTGAGTCAGTGATAAACAACCTTCCAAATAACAAAACTCCAGGCCTGGACGGTTTTCCTAGGGAATTCTACCAAACATTCAAAGAAGAAATAATACCTATTCTCCTAAAGCTATTTCAAAAAATAGAAACAGAAGGAAAGCTACCAANAGCTACCAAACTCATTCTATGAGGCTAATATTACCTTGATCCCCAAACCAGGCAAAGACCCCATCAAAAAGGAGAATTACAGACCGATTTCCCTAATGAATATGGATGCAAAAATCCTCAACAAGATCCTTGCTAATAGAATCCAACAGTACATTAAAAGGATTATCCATCATGACCAAGTGGGATTCATACCTGGGATGCAAGCATGGTTCAACACTCGCAAATCAATCAATGTGATACATCATATCAACAAGAAAAGACTCAAGAACCATATGATCCTCTCAATTGATGCAGAAAAAGCATTTGACAAAATACAGCATCCTTTCCTGATTAAAACCCTTCAGAGTGTAGGAATAGAGGGTACATTTCTCAATCTCATAAAAGCCATCTATGAAAAGCCTACTGCAAGCATTATTCTCAATGGGGAAAAGCTGGAAGCCTTTCCCTTAAGATCAGGAACACGACAAGGATGCCCACTCTCGCCACTATTATTCAACATAATAGTGGCGAGAGTACTAGAAGTCCTTGCAACAGCAATCAGACAACAAAAAGGGATAAAAGGTATCCAAATCGGCAAAGAAGAAGTCAAAATGTCTCTTTTCGCAGATGACATGATACTCTACATGGAAAACCCAAAAGAATCCATGCCCAAACTATTAGAAGTTATAGAGCAATTCAGTAATGTGGCGGGACACAAAATCAATGCTCAGAAATCAGTTGCATTTCTATACACGAATAATGAGACTGAAAAAAGAGAAATTAGGGAATCCATCACATTTACAATAGCACCAAAAACCATACGTTACCTTGGAATTAACCAGAGACGTAAAGGATCTATACTCTAGAAACTATAAATCACTCTTGAAAGACATTGAGGAAGACACAAAAAGATGGAAAAATATTTCATGCTCATGGATCGGAAGAATTAACACTGTTAAAGTGTCCGTGCTACCCAGAGCAATCTACACTTTCAATGCTATCCCGATCAAAATACCGATGACGTTTTTCAAAGAAGTGGAACAAATAGTCCTTAAATTTGTGTGGAACCAGAAAAAGCCCCGAATCTCCAAGGAACTGTAGAAAAGGAAAAACAAAGCTGGGGGCATCACAATGCCGGATTTCGAGCTGTACTACAAAGCTGTGATCACAAAGACAGCATGGTACTGGCACAAAAACAGACACATCGACCAATGGAACAGAATAGAGAACNACAATATGGTACTGGAAAAAAACAGACACATAGACCAATGGAACAGAATAGAGAACCCAGAAATGGACCCTTGGATCTTTGGGCAACTAATCTTTGATAAGGCAGGAAAAAACATCCGGTGGAAAATAAACAGTCTCTTCAACAAATAGTGCTGGGAGAATTGGACAGCTACATGCAAAAGAATGAAACTTGACCACTCTCTCACACCATACACAAAGA
>NW_023222225.1:0-1749 GCF_002007445.2 Ailuropoda melanoleuca | reverse complement strand
CCCCTTCAAAGGGGAGGATCTCAGCAGTAGAGACCCCAAAAGGGTTGAGGAGGCAGCTGTGGAAGCCGGGAGTGTGGGTGACCTTTTGAAGGAGTGTTGTAACGGGCAGTTTGGTGGGGAGGGCAGAGAAATGGGACCAGGAGGCAGAGGACATGAGCCATTCAGGAGAGGGAATCCTGAGGGCACAGGTGAGGCCTTGGCTTCAAGGGGACTCCTGGGGTCAGAGGCAGGAGGGCAGGCAGGTGGCTGGGAGCTGGGCATCACGGAGGAGAGACTCAGAAGTGGGGAACCCGCCAAGGGTGCAGGACCCCAGGCAGGAAGGTTCTTCTTTCTGGTGAAAGAAGCGGGTGAGATATTGGGATTGAGGAAACAGAAGAGGGATTTGGGGGGTGGAGAGGGGACTTCCTCCTGATGGCTGTGGACACAATTGTGTCCCCCTGTAATGATCTGTTGAAGCCCCAAGCAGTCGTGTGATGCTAAGAGATGGGCCTGTAGGCGGTAATTAAGGTGACCTGAGTTCGGGAGGGTGGGGCTTGATCTGGTAAGATTAGTGTCCTTCTGAGAACAGATACTTGGAGCCCCCCTCCTCCCACAGCTGCCTTCCCTCTGTCAGGCTCGCCCCCAAGCTCCGATGGTGTGTCGCTGGGCCTGTGAGCCCCTCGGGTAGACCTGCCTCCGACTTGAGGCCCTCCATGCCCTCCCAGCCTCTGGCCCATGCCTGCTCGCCGCCACGGCTCAGTGCTGACTCAAAGATGGTGATGGTTCAGANGGCCCTCCATGCCCTCCCAGCCTCTGGCCCATGCCTGCTCGCGGCCACGGCTCAGTGCTGACTCGAGGATGGTGATGGTTCAGCACATAGTGTCTGCTGAGTCAGCTTTAGTATTCCTGTCCTCTGAAGCCTTGGTTGAATTTTTGTCTACCCCACTGAAGACTAAGGGAAATGGGTCATTTCCCACTAAATATGCCCATTTCTCCTTGTACTTTGAACATTTAAAAAGTCACCTAGTGAGATAGTAAAACGGTGTTATTTTAAACGACCTGAGGGGCAAGAGGACGTAGGTTTTGCCGTGCCCTCACCCTGTGTCTCACTGTTCACGGTGGGATTACACCCTTGAAGGGTTTTTCTGTGCATTTCCATATAATGCTTTTACAGAAATGAAAACCTATTACCTGTGCTTTTCCCACAACGAACTATATGTCTTCTTCCATCGTGCTCACCTGACACCTGCAGGGCCCCTGTGTCCTGGCCCTGGCTGTCACCACTGATGGGGGCTCCTCATGTGGTTGGCCCCCCGGGGCTGATATGAACCACTTTAAATATGGTTGTGAGCTAGGCTTCAGTAGTCCTTTCTATTTGGAAGGTCCCAGCTTAGAGAAGTCGAGGCACTTGCCCCGGCCATCCAGCTGCTCCTGGCAGATCAGGGACTCTCGCCCCTGGGCAGTTGCAAGGCATCACCCGTCACCACCATGCTCTCCTCCACCCAGAGTAAAATCGTGAGGCTCTCACCTGCTCCCGGCGCGGTGCTGAGTTCTTCAGGGAAGGGTGCCCAGATTCTGGTGCGTGGTTCTGATGCCTGGAGGCAGCTCCACGTGGCCCAGGTCCCGGAGCTGTTCCTGCCCCATCCTTGCTCCCGGCTGTGTAGGGTTGCTCTGAGCTCTCCTTGGCTGGTCCCCACCTGGATCTCATAGGAGTCCTGTCCCTGGGCTGCCCCAACCACCTTCACTCTGCTCCCTTTGAGATGCTGGAAG
>NW_023222223.1:0-699 GCF_002007445.2 Ailuropoda melanoleuca | reverse complement strand
TTTGTTGTTTTTTTTTTTTTTTGAGAGAGAGAGAGTGAGTGTGAACAGTGGGGCTGGGGGGTGGGTGCAGAGGGAGAAATAGAGAGAGAATCTTAAGCAGGCTCCACACCCAGCACAGAGCCTGAGGCAGGGCTTGATCTCACGACCCTGAGATCATGACTCTGAGCTGAAATCAAGAGTTGGACGCTTAACCAACTGAGCCACGCAGGCACCCCTGTATCTTTTTTAAGTCCCCCCTTTAGCATTTTAGTGAGATTTTGGAAAGACAACAGACATAAATAAATATAATTGCTTCATTAGGTTACCCAGAAGTGTATTTATTTTTCATATATCATCACTTTAAAAATTATGGCTAAGCGACCAAAAACCTGCAAGCTATAGGGCTTCTTTCAACTTTTAAGTAGGTCTGATAGCTATGATCTTTATAAACTCTTCCTCGAGACAGAATCCCAAATGAATAATGGGTCTGCTACTATATTGACATTCTCACATTTTTATGTACAAAAGCATAAATTAGTGGGTAATTATGTGCTTTACAAAGGGACTTACAAGGGAAATAGTTAACTCTCCTAGGATATCTAACGTAAAATTTTATGTGCAAAAACTCAATTCACAGCTAATGAGAACCTAATCATTATATATAATATGCTGTAGTGGTATTTTTCTGCTAACCAAGTCACTAAGCATATTCTTTAATTC
>NW_023222222.1:0-699 GCF_002007445.2 Ailuropoda melanoleuca | reverse complement strand
GGGAACACAGCAGGGGAGTGGGAGAGGAAGAAGCAGGCTCCCAGAGGAGGAGCCCGATGTGGGACTCGATCTCGGAACGCCGGGATCACACCCTGAGCCGAAGGCAGACGCTTAACGACTGCGCTACCCAGGCGCCCCTGATTTCAGGACTTTTAACAACACCCAGTGGTAAGGAGGCCACCCAATCTATGGTCTACAGGGAAAATGTTCCAGCACATCAAGAAATGAATTGAACTGAACGGAAATGATTATAAGACATACCAAAATTTGTGGGACGAAGCTAAAGCATTGTTGAAAGGGAAATTTATATTATTAAGGGCTTCCATTACGTAAAAGGAAAAGCATCAAATCAATAATCTAAGTTCTTGCCTCAGGAAACTAGAAGACGAAGAGCAAAATAAACCCCAAGTGAGCAGAAGGAAGGCAATGTTAAAGATTAAGTCCAGTAATCAATGAAATATAAAACAGAAAACAATAGAGAAAAATCAATGAAACAAAAATCTGGTTCTTTGAAAAGATCCATAAAACTTACAAACCTCAAGCGAGATTGACAAAATTAACCTACAATGAATCACTGTGCTTGCACATATTTACCAAATGACATTAATAACTCTACCCATGATAGTTGACATATAGCCTACTTTAGAAACCTGAAGCACCCATGTTTTCAATATGCATCACACAGTGCAAAGAAGAATA
>NW_023222221.1:0-699 GCF_002007445.2 Ailuropoda melanoleuca | reverse complement strand
AATAGGTTTATACCAAACTTTTGTGTGTGTTCTTGGTTTTGTGTCCCTCTTTCAAATTATGCACGTCAGTTTAAAATTTAAATTAATCCGATAACCCTCTGATTAGTTTAGGATTTCTTTGAATACTTTTTTTTCTCACTGATCATTTGCAATTGTATAATTTCAATGCCATTTTCTTGAATCTCTTGTAGAGGCCACATTCTTACCCAAAGTTTCTTATCATAGTGCCATACTAATCCTTTCTTTAAACTATTTGAAACATATGTTCCTAACCTGAAGAGAAAATAGAATTGAGTTGTTAGTATTCACTAAATATTACCTAGCTTTTACCAATAGTATCTCATTCAATCCTTACAGAGACCTTATAAGCTGGCATTCTTATTTTACAGACGAAGAAATGAAAAGTCAGAGAGATTAAGTAAATTTTCCAGGTCTTTCTAATTCCAAAGTCACATACTTTCACTCTGTTACACTACTTAGACTTCCAGCCGCATCTAGTGTTATCTTTGTTCATTGTCATGAATTCTCCGTTAACCATGTCACTCCTTCCCGAGTTCCTCTACCCTTGTATCAAACCCGTTTTGTTTTGTCTGTTAAAATAATATCCCATAGAAGGTTTTTTTTTTGGCATTATTTCTTTTGTCCTCTGTGAGATGGTAGCTGTCAAAAAGTTATGAATTTCACTTAAAATTTTTTTTT
>NW_023222220.1:0-699 GCF_002007445.2 Ailuropoda melanoleuca | reverse complement strand
TTCCATTTTCACAAGTGTCCCCTAGTTAACGTGAAAGTCTCTATTTCCTCATATAATCATCTTAAACTTTTCCATCTCATTAAGTCTCAAATTTGACTAAGTGGGGTACACCCCTGGGATGCAAGGTTGTTTTAACATATGCAAGCCAATCAATATGATAGGCCACATTAACAGAATGAGAGATAAAAACCACACAATCGTGTCAACAGATGTGGTAGTTATACACTGTGGAATATTATGCGGCCATAAAAAGGAAATCTTGCCATTTGCAATAACATGGAGGCTGCAGGCATTATGCGAAGTAAAATGAGCCAAAGAAATAAAAACACTGCCTGATCTCACTTATATGGGGAATATAAGAAAGTGGGATCCAGAAGCAGAGAGTAAAACAGTAGTTCCCAGGGCTGGGGAGGTGGTAGATATGGGAGACACTGGTCAGAGTACAAAGTTGCAATTATGTAGAATGAATATGTTCTAGAGGTGTAAAGTACAGCACGATATGTGTAGTTAAAAGTGTATTTTATACTGGAAATTTGCTAAGAGAGTAAATCTCAGTTGTTCTCACCACACTCAAAAAAGTAACTATGTGAGGGATGGGTAATGTTAATGAGCTTGACTGCATTAATCATTTCTCCATGTGTATGTATGTCAAAAATCATGTTGTACGCCTTAAATACATACATCAATTTAAAGACCTTA
>NW_023222219.1:0-699 GCF_002007445.2 Ailuropoda melanoleuca | reverse complement strand
CAAAGGAGGATAGCACATTCAGAAGCTGCCACCTCAGGGCTTACAGGACCCTTAGAAACAACACCCAGGCTGCTGGGAAGACGTCTCAAGGCCCCAGACCTTAGAAGGAGGGCCTAAGGTCACTGAGCCTGTAACTAAAAATAGTCCTACAAGTTCTGCTGACTTCACTTAAAATAACAGCTGGCAAAGCGGTGAACCACTCACTAGACATGAGAGCCTGAGAAAAGCCTGCTTCCTCACCTGTAAGATTGTAAGATGCAGACCATTTCCTCACAAAGGCCCAAGGGGCCAGGGCCCCTTCTAGGCCTGGAGGATAGCAGTATATTAAAAAGATGAAGGAATGTCAAAACAGGCTTACAAAATTTGTGGGGCATTTTTTAATTACTATTATGTTCAATTAGGCAACATACAGTACGTCATTAGTTTTTGATGTACTGTTCAACAATTCCTTAGTTGTGTATAACACCCAGTGCTCATCACCACAGGTGCCCTCCTTAATACCCATCACCCTGTTACCCCTTCACCCCATCCCCCCACCCCCTCCCTTTTGTAACCCTCAGTGGGTTTCCCAGAGTCCAGAGTCTCTCATGGTTTTTCTCCCTCTCTGATTTCTTCCCATACACTTTTCCTTCCCTTCTCCTGTGGTCTTTCACACTATTCCTTATGTGCCACACATGTGTGAAACCATATGATAATTGT
>NW_023222218.1:0-699 GCF_002007445.2 Ailuropoda melanoleuca | reverse complement strand
ATCAAGGTTTTCGAGGGCCAAAAGGTGATGCTGGTCGACCAGGCCCAAAAGGAGTTCCAGGGACTGCTGGGCCTCCAGGAGAACCCGGCATTCCTGGGAAAGATGGAAGAGATGGAGCGCATGGACTTGATGGTGAGAAGGGCACTGCAGGTCGTTCCGGTGCTCCTGGAGAGAAAGGCCCTAATGGACTCCCTGGACTACCTGGAAGCGCAGGCACTAAAGGTGAAAAGGGGCAACCTGGAAGTCCTGGAGAAATGGGAGAATGGGGTCCTTCAGGAGAACCAGGTTTACCTGGAGATCAAGGGATCCCTGGCGAGAGAGGTGAACCTGGCCCAAGAGGATCTTCTGGAGGATTTGGTCTACAAGGACCCATGGGAACAGCGGGTGTAGGAGGCTTCCAGGGTCGTAGAGGACCAAGTGGGGAACCTGGCCGACCTGGTCCCACTGGGCTACGGGGGGGATCCGGTGAGCAGGGTCCTGCTGGAGTTTTGGGACCCAAAGGTAACCAGGGCATTGCAGGAGCAGATGGACTACTGGGAAGTAAAGGAGAACTGGGTCCCTTTGGACCTCCTGGTCAAAAAGGGGAGGCAGGACAGAGAGGAGAGCCCGGCCCTAAAGGAGTCCAGGGGCCCAATGGGACTGTTGGAATGCTGGGAATTCCAGGCCATCCAGGCAAAATGGGTTTACAAGGAGAGCAAG
>NW_023222217.1:0-699 GCF_002007445.2 Ailuropoda melanoleuca | reverse complement strand
TTTTTTTTTTCTGTCTGCATTATCTTTGATCATTTGAATGCTTTCCTCCATTACTGGGACTTTGTTTTGACTAAATTCCATTTTTTTCCTTGATGTTTCAAATGATGTTTTTTGGTTCTTAGTGGGTTTTCTTAGATTTCAGGAGACGTGTAAATTACTGTGAAGTAGGGTTCTCTGTTTTCAAAGCTTGATATGAAGTTGTACTTTGTCTAAGTGTCGATGGTGTGTGTATGGATATAATGGGTATATATTTATATACTTATAGATATTCCTATATATTTACATGTACATATATATGCACATATACATACTTTGTTTTTTCTTTGACTTTGTTCAATTTATTAGACTGGATTTTTGGTGTATGATCTGGCTTTACTCTACCATTATAACTAGAAGTTGTTGACTTTTGTTCTTGATTAAAGGAACATTTTTGGCAAAGATTTTCCTCTGAGATGTCTCATTTTTACCTAAAAATGTAACCTTTAACAGCATAGTACAAAGGACATCAGTTTGAATTATGGATCTATTTCAGAAAACCAACAGAGTAAAAGTGGACTTCTATTCCATAATTCCTGAAGAATGAACTAAGGGCATTTTGAAGTGCTATAAATCATGCCTTAAAATTTGCAGGAATGGGTTGAATAAAGCCAGTGGGTTTTGTATCCAATTCTGCATTATGTGGGTTGATTATCACCTCTG
>NW_023222216.1:0-699 GCF_002007445.2 Ailuropoda melanoleuca | reverse complement strand
TAGAAAGTTGGACTAGAAAGCCCATTACAAGTTTAAAATTATCTGATTTTTAATATCAGGAACCAGAATGAGGCACACAGGAGATTCTTCATATATTTCCTTAAGCTAGTTTTTTAGTGGTGGTGGTCTCTTCTCTGAGTTTACCAATCAAAAAGCACTGCATTTCTGGGAGATCATGTGTCTCTTATAAAAAATAATGGGTGTTATCTTGAGGAATAATCAATCTAATAATTAAGAAGGACTCCCAAAAACATTACTTATTATGTTAATACTCTTCAATTATAGAGAAGAAGTAATGGAGATTTGTCTCATTCTCCTCTTGCCTTTGTGTTTCTTCTTCTGCCCTCCCTCCTCCCCACATCTAGGTCTTAAAGGAAGGGTGGACAGGATCACAGAGGGAGCGTCCCTGGTGGTGAACAGTCACTGAGATTGGCAGGATGACATTGAGACAGTGAGTTTGCAGGTGTAGCCTAGGAGAGAGAAAGACAGAGAAACAGAAGATAAGGTTGGAGGGAAGAGCTTGTAGCTAAGGAGATATTCATCTACTGTATGGACAGGCTCATGGGTTTTAGCAGATTTTTTAAAAAAGCGCTTTTAAGGGGTGCCTGGATGGCTCAGTCCTTAAGCATCTGCCTTCGGCTCAGGGCGTGATCCCAGAGTCCTGAGATCGAGCCCCACATCAGGCTCCTCTGCTGGGAG
>NW_023222215.1:0-699 GCF_002007445.2 Ailuropoda melanoleuca | reverse complement strand
AGAGCCACCTAGATTCTTCTCTCACACCTATACACCTGTGCTAAATCCATCACTTGGGTTGGTCCATTTTATCTTTAATTCTCAAACAGAAGGGAAGACAGATAATCATCCACCAGAAATTAAGATTACCTGTGTTCACATTAGGACGTCCTAACTTCGGGTGTTTTTGTCAAGTTAATAGCAGGTATTTTACAGTTGGTAGTTATATTAATGGCTGAAGCAAAGAGAAGTGAAAAAGACTAGTGTGTCACCTGTAAGTAGGTCTAAATTGCACTCAAAACCCTCTATGTGGTAGCAGATTGGAAAACATAAACCTTGGCAGGGCTCTAGCCTCAGGCTTGGGTAAAACTGCAAGTTAATTCTATTGTATTTATAAAACAACTTATTTTAGCAGCGTGTATAGCATAGCCTGCTGGCTTGGATCCACTGTCAGTTATAATCTTTTGTAAAACAGTCCCTAAAATAATCGCCTAAGAGTTTAGTTAATAATAATTGTGCTTTAGTGACATAGTTACTAAGTGTCTATATTTAATATTTCTGAAGGAAATTTTCAAGTGATTTGTGAGATGGGCCAGAGCATGCTTGTTCCTACTCAGCACTTCGGTCATTCAATAGAATTTGAGAGTCATTATTCACTACCGTTACTAGCTACACTTACCTGGAGTCAACCACATGACTCCAGACCCCAAACTAGATCGT
>NW_023222214.1:0-4857 GCF_002007445.2 Ailuropoda melanoleuca | reverse complement strand
GCCAACAAGGACCAGGTGGTCAAGGTCGTCCAGGTGGCCCACAAGGACCAGCTGGCCAACAGGGACCAGGTAGGCAACGAGGACCAGGTGGTCAAGGTCGTCCAGGCGGCCCACAAGGACCAGGTGGCCAAGGTCGTCCAGGTGGCCAACAAGGACCCAGTAGCCAACAAGGACCCGGTGGCCAAGGTGGTCCAGGTGGCCCGCAAGGACCAGCTGGCCAACAAGGACCAGGTAGCCAACAAGGACCAGGTGGCCAGCAAGGACCAGGTGGCCCGCAGGGACCAGGTAGCCAACAAGGAGCAGGTGGCCAAGGTTTTCCAGGTGGCCCACAAGGACCCAGTAGCCAACAAGGACCAGCTGGACAACAAGGAACCGGGGGTCAAGGTGGTCCAGGAGGCCAACAAGGACCAGCTGGACAACAAGGACCAGGTGGCCAATGTCGTCCTGGTGGCCCTGGTGGCCCCGGTGCCCAGAGAGACCAACAGGGAAGAGATGAGCAGCGTGGTCAGCCTGGTGGCCAGTGACAAGGAAAACCAACTAAAGAGGACCTCCGCTGATGGTCTAGGTATTAAGTGTTTTCTTATTCCCTGATCTAGTGAATTTCTCCTTTTCAGTTTCCTCATGCTCTCTTCTTGTTTCTGTTCTCTGGTCTCATTTAAGCCTTGGCTTTAATCACACCTAAACTTCTTGTCCTTGCGGTGATTCTCCATGCATCAGCCTTACCCATAGAAAAGTCTACTCCTTTATCAGAGCCAGTGTTCCTTCCACCCTGATCTTTTCTTTTCTCTTCTTTTCTTTTCCTTTTCTTTTCTTTTCTTTTCTTTTCTTTTCTTTTCTTTTCTTTTCTTTTTGTTTTTTTCTTTTCTTTTTTTCCTTTCTTTTCTTCTTTCCTTTCCTTTTCTATCTTTCTTATATAATTTTTTAAGAATGACTCCCTAATTCTTATATTAGCCTATAGCCTTCCCAATTTGTACGTCCCCATGCCTTTCCTCTCCTCTCCTCTCTTCTCTTCTCTCTATTCTCTCCTGGCCTCCTCCTCTCACATCTGCTTTTTCTTCTCTGTCTCTTAACATGATGTTTTATAATGTCTTCTACTATCTACTAGTAGAAATACAGACACAGATCATGTCCAAGCCCAATTAATATTTCTGTCTGAAATTCTTCTCTTTGTTTAGAAATGCATAGAGATCAAGCAGTGACCAGGGAGTTTTGAGTGGCGGAAACTTGGCCTTTCGTTTCTACGACCTCAAATCATTAATAAAGTCATCAGCATTAAAGCCATGGCTCTTGTTTTCCTTCTAGGGCCATGGTTCCTAGTCGGGGGACAGGAAGGACAGGTTGGGAGATCCAAAGACCTGAGTGGACTCCAAATATTTTGCGTTGTGCGGCTTTACATAGCTCAGGTTTTCATTTTTTTGAGAGGGACTTAACTGCCACAAATATTCCCAAGCAAAAGAAAATTGTATTCTTGAGAACAGTAAGGGACTTGGCCAAGTTCTGATCACCAACATGCACACCCTCTTCTTAGCTTAAACACAGAGAACACTACCTTGTGAACTCCTTTGATTTCTGGAAGTCATTCAATGCATGTGTGCTATATTATGACACATATATTATGAGGTGAGGGCGTGTAGAAAAGGGAATACTGTGCGCTGTTGGTGGGAATGCAAACTGCTGCAGCCACTAGAAGCAAGGAAGAGTATGGACGTTCCTCAAAGACTGAACACTAGAGTGACAATAGAGTCCAACAAGTCTACTTCTGGGTATTTCCCCAAAGAAAAGGAAAATAGTATTTTGAAAAGATATATGCACCCGTCATGTTCACTGCAGCATTCTTTACCATAGGCAAGATATGGAGGAAGCCTAAACATGCATGGATACATGAATGGCTAAAGACGATGTGGTGTGCAGACCCAATGGAACATTACTCAGTGATGAAAAGGAAGGAAATCTTGCCCTGTGCGACAACACAGATGGATCTAGAGAGTATAGTGCTAAGTGAAAGAAGTCAGTCCGCGAAAGACAATGCCATGTGATATGATACACCTGTGGGAGCTAAAAGCCAAAACAAATGAGCCAACAACACAAAAGAGACACGGAGTCATAGATACAGAGAACTAATTATCCAGTGGTGTCGGATGGTAGGGGTGGGAGAATGTGCAAAATGAGACGAAAACACAGGCGAAAAGGTACAAACATACATTTATAGAATCAATAAAATATGGGGATACTATGTACACTCAAGGAACACAGGAATGCAGGTAGCAATATCTAGCAACGTTCTATCGATAGATGGTAGCTGGCTTTTCCAGGTGACCTTCAAAATGTGTAAAAATGTTGAAACACTCCATTATATACCTGAAGCTCCTATAATATTGTATGTCAATTGCGCTTCAATATTTTTCAAAAGAAAAAATTAACCAGAAAGAAATAAAAATGAATAGGGAAAATTAGGACACAGGAATGTACAAAGGGAGAATGCCAAGTGACCATCGGGGAAGAGACTGGGGTGATGTGGCAGAAGCTAAGGAACACCAAAGATTGCCATCAAGCCAGGAGGAGCTGGGTGAAAGACCTGGAGAGATTCTTCCCGAGAGCCGTCAGACGGCACCCACACCTTTTCCTTGGACTTCTGGTCTCCGGGGCTGGGAGGACATACACTTCTGTCCTTTACGCCACTTGCTTTGTAGTACTTTGTTACAGCGACCCTCTCCAACTAACCCAGTGAGAAAATCTACTTACCAGAATTTTTCAATGAGGGGGGATACTTGGACTAATGACAACGCACCTGTTCCAAACACCTTGGAAGTTTCAGAGTGGAGAAGAGGTTTAACAGGGCAGCACCCCTCAGTCGATTGCCCTTGGAACTGTGCTTCACCTCAACGTTCTTGTTTCTCTGAGAATCCAAATTGGATAATACCTGCGGACACTCACGCATGTAAATGCAGGCGGTCCCAAGAGGCTGACTAGAGCATTAGGTGAGGATAAAGAAAAAGGTTCTAGGGGACATGTGTATCAAGATTATAAGAAGTTTGCTCTTAGCATTAGCATGAATGAATACTTTACAGGTCAGGAGAACAGACACCATGGAAACATGTAGAATTCTGTTTATTCTCACACACCCTGCCAGGTTCAGTTCTGAAATCAGACCTAGAGCTGACCTTCTCTTCGGAAGCCAAATTCATCTCTGGTTGCTGGCATTCTCAAGACCCTTTTAGACGTGGCATACAATTTCTGAAGGGGCGTGACTATCCTATACATGGAATTGGGTACACTTCACAGTGCAAAGTGTTTTAAAACGTATAAACCCGAGGGTGGAAATATTTGAATGTGAATTGGGTGAGGACTCAAGAAAAAAGGAGCAGCTTTCTCTTTACCATCAAGCAGGGGAGGAGGCCCAGCTGTGATCTTTTCCCATTTTCCATCCTTTACTGAAAGCACAGGGGAAAAAGAAATGTAAAAGACAAACACCAACAGGCCTCCTAATAACACAACTTACTAAAGATAATTGACAATAACTTACTAGCTAATGGGTTGTTCTCATTTCAATCTAAATACTGGGCTGCAGAGCTCACAGTCTTGTATCCAAATCAAAACACTATTGGGTAATACAAGACTAGTGAATAGGCAGGGACGTTTACAAGTGTCCCATTTAATGTCATGCTTGGTTTTCAGCAAGAGATCCCCAAAGTTGGCTTTCCTAGTTACAAGCTGCATGCCTAGCAGTATTATCTTCAGTTGAGAGCTCCACTCCCCAGTTCTTCACACCTAATATCCTTCAGAAGAACTGTTTCCCAGCCCAGCAGAAGGAACTTCCAGTTTGCTCACATGACAATAAATTAAGGAGGTACTCCCCCACCTAAAACAAAACGTTATGTTAAAAGTCATATCCCGGTCTGATGTATTTGCAACAAAACGATCATGCGACTCCCACTCTCCAAAAATTTCTTGGTTGCCCACAAAATCGATCACATATTCACTTTGACATTCACAACGTTCTTCATAATATGGAACAAGCCCACAACTCCAGCTTTATCTTTCTATCTTCTCCTCAATCTCACTGGATCATTCTGTGCTCCTAGACTGTTGAAAATAGTATGCTATATGCATAGATTGAACCATGCCTTGCACTCTACTTTCTTCCTCACTGCTCTGCAGAGTCCAGATCCTATGGCACCTCCTGAAGAACGCCCTCCTTCTCTCCAGTGCTCTGCACTTCCATAATTCCTTCCTTTGACGCTTTTCTGATAGTGCTCGTCATTGTATCAAAGCTAAATCTTCCATTAGATCTTACATTCCTTAAGGACAGGAAAATGTTTCACCGTCCTCAGAGCCAAGAATAATGCTATTTAAGGACGGTGGAAAAGACAATGCCAACGTTGTTGTTTTGCATACTGTTGACTTTGGGGGCATAATTATATGATTCTACCTGAAGAGAAATGGTCCCTAAAGGTGAAATTCTTCTGCCATACCAGGCAACAACATTCTAGCAGTTTCAGAAGAGACTTTTTTTCCAGTCTCTCTTCAAGGGAAGTCACAGAGAGGATTCTGCTACCCAGGCAGATTTGAAGGATAGAAGTGGGTATTTGCACGCAAATTTTAATTACGTGTTGAAAATTTTACCATACCAAAGTTAAATTCCAAATCATCTTATACTTTGCTAGATCCTTAGAAACTTAAAAACCTTGATTCCATGTGGAGAAGAACTTCCCTCACACACAGTGATGATGGACCTGAATGGGACTCAGGATGGGTTACCTGTACATCGTTTGCCTTCTGAAACAAAGTTAGATGGTTGGTCCCAAAGGAGGCAGAGAGACTACGGTGTTCACTAGTGTCTTCCCAGGGAGCCAAGAA
>NW_023222213.1:0-2291 GCF_002007445.2 Ailuropoda melanoleuca | reverse complement strand
ATCCAATCTGCACCCTGGTGGCATTTTATGGGACCATTTAGGCCATTTACATTGAGATTGATTATTGAGAGGTATGATTTTAATGATGCCATGTTGCCAGTAAAGTCTTTGTTTCTATCGGTCGTGACTTTGTGTTCTGTATCACTCTTGGGCCCTTTTTACCTTTATAGAACCCCCCTTAATATCTCCTGTAGGGCTGGTTTCATGGTTACAAAATTGGTCAATGACTGGTGATTCTGGAAAGTCTTTATTTCTCCCTCAATTCTGAATGACAGCCTTGCTGGATAAAGGATCCTTGGCTGCATGTTTTTCTCTGAAAGAGCTTTAAAAACGCCCCTCCAACACTTTCTCTCATTCCAGGTCTGTGTAGACAGGTCTGATGTAATTCTGATACCTTTGCCTTGGTACGTGAGAAATTTCTTTGCCCTGGCCACTTTCAATACTGTATCCTTGGATCTAATATTTGTGAATTGCACTATGACATGACGTGATGTAGGTTTGTCATGGTTGAGCTTGGGAGGGGTCCTCTCTGCCTCTTGGACATGAATGTTCATTTCCCTTGCTAGATTAGGGAAGTTTTCAGCTACAATTTGTTCAAATATCTCTTTTAGACCTCTGTTTTTCTCCACCCCCTCGGGGATGCTGATGATTCCGACATTGGAATGTTTCATTGAGTCAGTAATCTCCCGTAACCTATATTCTTGGGCGTGGATTTTTTTTAAGTCCTGATTCTATTTTTGCTTTTTCTTCTACTAACCCAGCCTCCAATTCGCTGATATGTTCTTTTGCCCCATTCACCCTGGCCATCAAAGCCTCTAGTTTTGACTGCATTTGGCTCATAGAATTTTTAATTTCTGCCAGATTCACTCTCATTTCTGCCCTTAGAGATTCTATATTTTCATTAACATTTTCATTAATACTTTTTTCAAGCCTACAAATCATCTTGACCACTGTTACCCTGAATTCCATTTCTGATAATTTGATTATATCCATATCCATTAGTTCTGTGGCAGAGGCCACAGACTCGTTGTCTTTTCTTTGCTGGGGGGGAATTCTCCTTCTCGTCATTCTGATGAGGAGAGGTTGCAGGGTTGTCTGGAGCCCAAACTATTGACCAGGACCCAGGCTGTATGCCCTTGTTTTATAGGGATCTTAGGGATGTGGGCTTCTTGATTTTTTAGCCTGCCTTCTGGGGGAGGGGCTTGCCACACCAATACTCAGGCAACCCTGTTTGGGTAGAGTCTCTGTGTCCCCTGCAAGGGGGGAGGGGGATGGGCACACTGTGAGCTGGTCGTTCCAGGCTTTTGTTCTCTGGCAGCTTTCCCTGGTGGTTTGCTGTGTCTCTGCTGAGAGTCAGAGCAGCAGCAGGTGAATCTCAGCCTCTGTCACAGAACAGAGGGATTGCGGCCCATTCTGCACTGATGTTCTGGCCACTTTTACTCTGTTTCTGTCGGTGCTGCTCAACCCTGCAGTGTCCCGGGATGTGCGCCCCACACCCGGCATCCCTGCCCTCACTTCCAGGGCTGGCACAGCTCTGTCCTTTGTGTTTCTAACACCGCCAGCCAACAGCCGTCAGCTGCCCCCACATGCTCTGGAGCTCCTTGTCTCAGTCTGGTTCCAATGAGCACACTGGAGTTCTGTGAGAAATCTGGTGGCATGCGCTCCCTGGCTCATGGTCTCAGTCTGCTCTCTTGTGGGTGCTGTCTGCAAGTCCGCCCCCTCCCATGTGCAGGTGGCTACCACTTCCCGGTGCCCGAACACAGCAGCTCCCTCCCCATTCCGTTTATCTTCCGATATCTGTGCGCAGTTTCATGGCTCCCCGCTTCGTACCTCAATACTCAGCGCTGGAGATGTTCATTTGTAGAGATCCAGAGGTATCTTCCTGGGTCTCAGGCTGATTCCGTGGATGTTCAGGCTGGTCTGGTACCTATGCAACTCGACTTAGGGGACCAGCTGAAAAAGGGGTCCCCTACTCCTCTGCCATCTTAACCTTGTCCCGATTTTTAGATTTCTATTCAGAGCTAAGATGATAAACAGCCTCCCTACTGATGGGCTCATCTTTTTGCACCACTTGCTGACCTTGCCCCTCTGTTTCCCCACCACACATACTCCCCATCCTCTGTATCTCATGAGTTATCTTCCTAAAAACTAACCATGGTGACTCTTCTCTGCTTATATATCACTTTTGTACCCTGTTACTTCTAAGATATCATCCCAACACTTTGGAATAAAACTCCTGAGAATCTTCTCAATCCTACAGTTTATGTATCTTGCTTCATCTTCTGTACTTA
>NW_023222212.1:0-699 GCF_002007445.2 Ailuropoda melanoleuca | reverse complement strand
ACTTACGTGATAGCTTGAATGAGATTTTACAGTGTTTTCTCAATCTAGGGTTTATTTAGGTTTAAAACACATCCAGATTTTTCTACTGTTCCCGCTCCTGGGTTTTCTGTCTCAATTTCTAAAAGTCTAAATGAAATCTCTCTCTCCCGGTGCTTGAGGGAGCCCTGAAAAATGAGGCGGAGCTCTCTCTCTGTCTTCTGCATGCAACCACCTAACCAGCTCGTATTGGTTGATGACGCTCTTGTCCTCCCTTATGATGTAGGATTTCCGAGGGTCTGACACGCTCCCGGGAGAAGGGTCCGTGACCGACACTGACCTCGTTCGGGACTCGGCGTGTGCTTTAACATCCTCACGTGTTCAAGTTGGAAACAACACCAGAACCAGTAGCTAAAACCACCTCCTTCTAATCGTTTCACAAGTGAGGCAATAAAGCTTTAAAATAAAGTGCCTCCCCACACATTTGAAATAGAATTCCATTTACAGAGATTAATTTACATTTTTCGGGCACATGGTTATTGTGTAAAAAGCTGTCCATCGGGCTTATCCCCGAAGAGAGGCCGCGTGTAGTTCAAGCAGCGCCAGTGGGCTTCGGAGCCGGACAAACCGGGGCGCAGGCCGCCGCCTGACTCTCCAAGCAGTGCTCCGTGGAGCCCTTTCCGGGGGGCTGCCGGCTCCCCAGGAGCGGTGGTGAGGCCGCGG
>NW_023222211.1:0-699 GCF_002007445.2 Ailuropoda melanoleuca | reverse complement strand
TTTGCAAGCAAGCGACAAAGGGGCATGACAGAGGGCTATGCCAGCCATATCTGCTTCTTTTATCTAAGAAAAATGAGGCTTTCTCAACACCCACCAGCACAGACCTCCGCATATGTTTCATTGGTCTACAATGGGCCTCACAGCCCTTCACAGCTTCCTAGGAAGCCGGAAAAAAAATGAGAAACAGGACTGTGAGGATGGGCTTAAAGTTTAAGCCTTAAAACAATCATGATTCCCCCAGAGCTGGGCATGTTGCCACATAGCAGGAGATCGGGTATATTTAACAGGCAAGGAAAGGATGGTCACTGGGAAGCAAATAGCAACATTGTAGCAACACTCAAACTGTTATATAAATATGGCACTTAACACAAAGTGAACTCTCAGCCAGGGTAGCAGTTTTCTCATCAGCATCTCATGAATATGTAATGAGAGGACAAGATGCAGCTTCCATGCCACGCTCCTGTCATCCGTAAGCCACACACCCCCACGCAGAACGGGGCTGGCGGCAGCTTGCCAGGGGCACAGGGTTCCTGTGCCCGACTGCAGCTGGTCTCCTGGGTTGTGCAGAGCATCCAGGGCCTGGGAGGGGAGGGGGGAGGGGGCACCGCCTCCTACAGCTCAAGGAGAGTGTTTACACTCCTCAATCCCTAGGCTTCCTGGGACTGAGCAGTTAGAGGTGAGTCCCAGAATAAACGACCG
>NW_023222210.1:0-699 GCF_002007445.2 Ailuropoda melanoleuca | reverse complement strand
GAGACTTCTTACCGCCCCACATTTTAGTGGGTCTCATTTCATTCCTGTGATGTTTTCCTAGTCCTTCTAAACTTCAAGTTCATTCTGCTCACCAAAGAAAAATAGTGGGTAACAACAGTAGCTACGCACTCCTTTTTATTCTCCCAGCTATCTGTCACTTCTTGGCTGCATTCTCCTCTTTCTTTGTACTTCTTTTTCAGCCGATGCTTGTTAGACATGTCTTCATGCGATGACATCTGTGCAGGGTCCTCACCCCAGAAGCCTCCCTTTAAATATGGTGAAGAAGCTACCAAAGATTTCCCTTTAAGATGTAGAGAATATCGCTTTAGATCTTGTGCCCAAAGATTTCATCTTCACTAATGGTCTAGTGCAGAAGTCGGCAGGCTTCTCTATAAAGGGTCAGAGAATACATATTTTCAGCTTGGCAGGCCACGCAGGCTGTGTTGCAACTAAGCACAAAGACAGCTATGGACAATAGGGAATGAACACGCTTGGCTGTGTTCCAATGAAATTTTACTTACAAAAACAGGCAGAGGTCCAGTGTGGTCTATGGGTGATAGTTTGCCTATTGTGGTCTAAATGAGAGGAAAGAATGATAAACGGAATGGCGGGGGTGGAGAATATGTTTTAGCTCGTTGCTCTTAACAGGAAAGTGCCTTCAGCACCACCATGGCTATGGCCTGAGTAGGTCGAGAATTC
>NW_023222209.1:0-699 GCF_002007445.2 Ailuropoda melanoleuca | reverse complement strand
TTATCAAACTCAGAACCATAAAAAAGCCCAAATAATCCAGTCAAGAAATGAGCAGAAGACATAAGTAGACATTTCTCCAAAGAAGATATACAAAGGGCTAACAGACATATGAAAAACTGCTCAACATAACTTGGCATCAGGGAAATACAAATCAAAACAACACTGAGATACCACCTCACATCACTCAGAATGTTATCAAGTCAAGAAAGAACATGTGTTGGCAAGGATGCACAGAAAGGGTACACCTCTTGCACTGTTGGTGAGAATGAAAGCCGGTACAGCCACTCTGGAAAACGGTATGAACTTTCCACCAGATATTAAGAATGGAGCTACCCTACAACCCAGCAATTGCACTACTAGGTATTTACCTCAAAGTTAGAGATGTAGTGAAAAGAAGGGACACAGGCATCCCAATGTTCATAGCAGCAATGTCCACAATAGCCAAACTGTGGAAGGAGGCCAGGTGTCCATTGACAGATGAATGAATAAAGAAGATGTGCTTCATATATACAATGTGAAATAAGTCAAGCAGAGAAACACAATTATCAAATGGTTTCACTCATAAGTACAGTATAGGGAATAGTGCAGGAGAAAATAGGGGAAGGGAAGAGATACTGATGGGAAGAAATCAGCGATGGAGACAAACCATGAGAGGCTCTGGACTCCAGGAAACAATTTATGGGTGGCAGAAGGGAGTGG
>NW_023222208.1:0-699 GCF_002007445.2 Ailuropoda melanoleuca | reverse complement strand
TGGTCCTACATGTTCTCTCTTTCTGTTTCTGCTGTCTGGATATTGGTACCCAAGGTGGACTTGGAATTCACATTTTAAAGATAAGGAAGCCATATAATTGCAGAAGGCTGGATTCTGAATCACCAGTTATAGGAGATTATATGACCAGAAATACCCACGTTGCTTATTATGTGAGTGAAGAATAGATTTCATTGTTTTAAACTGCTGAGATTTTGATATTCATCTGTTACACATCTACTGAAATTTTAACTAACATACAAGCCTGTGGAGATGTTACTTTAAGGATCTCGGACAAGGACAACCATGCTCACTATAACAAGTTTTTTTAACTTTGAATCTTATGGAAAAGAAAGTTTTGGGATCTCAGATCCTTCCCTTCAAGAAGTCTACTGATTACCATAACAGATTTTTTCATACCCTCTCCAAAATACTTTAACTCCTTCCAATCAACAGCTTGTCTTGGGGAAAAAAATAGCAAATTCCTACCAAATACATGCAAATTTATTGAAAGTTTTTACTGAAATCATTGTATTGTTTTAATGAATTTATGCTAAAAATTTAACTACTCTCTTGTAGAGGATGCCATTTTAAAATTCAAGGCATTAAAAAAATGGTCCTTGTACTCAAAATGTGAGACTCAATGAAACCCATAGATTTTTAGAATATACTTTATGCTAACAGAATCATATTATTTTATTT
>NW_023222207.1:0-699 GCF_002007445.2 Ailuropoda melanoleuca | reverse complement strand
GTAAAGAAAGAATGAACCCTCTGATAAACAATGCTAGCACTACTGGCAATTCACAAAGCAATATAAAATAGAATGAGTTCTCAATCTCACAGCTCCCGTAAGAATAACTTTTGTATGGATTAATGTCCTAAATGTGAACAAAAAAATTCTAACCTATAGAAGAATGTCTTTATGATCTCAGGGTCATGAAAGCATCTTAACAAGACATAAAAAGCACAAACCATAAAGGAAAAGCTAATAAATTTAACTACACTAAAATTTAAAACTTCAATTAGACAAATGGCAAAATTAAACAACAAACCCAAATTTGGAGAAAACATACATAGAATATATGAAGAACTCCTATAAATACATAAAAAGAAGATCCAAAGACCAGCAGAAAATAGACCAGGAGTACAGGCAGGCAATTCATGGAAGATGAACTCTAAATTTACAGTGATTCTTTAAACATGTTTAACCCTTCTAGTGATCAGGGAAGTCATATTAAAACAATAAGATACTTTCTCATATCCATTGAATTAGTAAAATTTTTGCAAGTCAGAAATTATAATGTATTGGTAAGATAATGGAACTCTCATACACCACTTGGTAGAAGTGTGAGTTAAAATAATGTGTTGGAGGGGCACCGGGGTGGCTCAGTTGGTTAAGCATCTGCCTTTGGCTCAGGTCATGATCTCAGGGTCCTGGGATCGAGCCCTG
>NW_023222206.1:0-699 GCF_002007445.2 Ailuropoda melanoleuca | reverse complement strand
TCCCATAACGCCGGGATCACGCCCTGAGCCGAAGGCAGACGCTTAACCGCCGTGCCACCCAGGTGCCCCTGGACACATATTTTGAATTGGATTATTGTCAGATAAAATCTTGGCTGGATACATGTTGACTTTGGGCTCAAATACCAACAGCAAATGGAAGGAGAAGAAACTACATGTAGTGTTAACTGCATTTGGTGGTAAAATAAATACTGGTTAAGAATGATTGGTGATATTTGAGATTTTGTTTAGAATTGCTATAATCATAAACCGTAGACTTTTATTTATTTTTAAGCTTTTATTTATTTAATTAATTATTATTTTTTAAAAGATTTTATTCATGAGACAAGGGGGGGCAGAGGGAGAGGGAGAAGCAGGACCCTGGGATCATGACCTGTGCCAAAGGCAGATGCTTAACTGACTGAGCCACCCAGGCACCCCTTTATTTTTATTTTTATTTTAGAGTGCAAGTGACAGTGGGAGGGGGAGTTTTAAGCAGACTCTGTGTGGAGCAGAGTCCCACATGGGGCTCGATCTCATGATCCTGAGATGACAACCTGAACTGAAATAAAAACTCAGATGCCTAACTGACTGTACCATCCAGGAACCCCTAAGATTTTATTTTTTGTTGTTATTTATTAGAGTGAGCATGTGCGAGAGTGAGTGAGAGAGAGGCAGACTCCCCACTGAGCAGGGAGCCTG
>NW_023222204.1:0-699 GCF_002007445.2 Ailuropoda melanoleuca | reverse complement strand
TCTCTCTCTCTCTCAAATAAATAAATAAAATCTTTTTAAAAATGAATAAATAAATAAACACTTCTTACGAATTAGCACACTTAATCCTCTCATCAATCCTGATATATAGGTGTCATTAATATCCCTACTGATGAGGAAGCTGAGACACAGAGAAGTTAAGTAACTTGCCAAGGTCCCTCAGTGAGTAAAAAATGGCGGAGGCAGGATTTGAGGCCAGGCAGTCTGGCTCCAGAGCCTGTGTTCTTACCCACTGCTCTGCATTGTCCCTGCTAGAGGACATCAGGAGGCTTCCCTCCACTTTGACGTCATTAAACCAGCAGCCAGTGCTCTTTAGGAACCATGGAGTCAACCAGCTAGAAGTCAAACATGTGCACTATCATTTAACTTTTTCCATCCATCCTTTCCATAAAAATATTAGACCAAACTCCGTCAAATGATTTCCCCGACTCAAAACCTACTTGTCTATAGCATTCCCTTGATCTTCAAGGTCAATAAACCCATCAAAGAAAATTATTTACTTTGGAACGACTTGCTCTTAGAGCGTCTATGCTGGCTTCCATGCTTGTCTGCCCTCCTTGTGGCCTCTAAGCCAGCCTGGCTCCTCTACACCACCTACCCAGCAGCTCAGGGTCATCACACAGGGCTCTTCTTGCTTATTCTAGTCCAGTCCAGCCCAGTCTTGTTCCCAAACCCTCCCCC